>NC_083586.1:37502783-37712783 GCF_027579695.1 Neoarius graeffei
GCTGAGATTAGTGTAATGGGAATCGATAGCATTTGTCAGAAACTCACCGAGGCAGGAAGTGTAGTGGCAGAAGCAGTCCGGAGATCTCTCCTCTACACATCATCCAGTACAGCGTCAGATCCAACGAGTCATGTGACACGGAACGCTATGCACAGACTTCACAGACCTAGACAGCGCAAATTCGTCATGTCTGTGCTGATAGCATCTCTGTTTATATAATCTCTCAGATAGTCTCTCTTTTACAGATCCACTGAGCCACAAATGTAAATACAGTAGAGAGTAACTGGAGGATATCGACAAATTGCCATCAAGCAGAAGAAAAAGAGCAGCTGTGGATTTGATACTGTCAGCCTCCAATATTTCATCTGAACAAAGGTGTATATATACAGTACTGTGCAAACATCCTAGACACGTAAAAAAATGCTGCAGACCAAAAAATGGCTGAAAAATAATGACGTGAAATTTTCAACATTAAAAAAATACTATAAACAATAAGCAGTAAGCCGGCGGCATGGTGGTGTAGTGGTTAGTGCTGTCGCCTCACAGCAAGAAGCTCCCCGTGTCCGCGTGGGTTTCCTCCGGGTGCTCCGGTTTCCCCCACAGTCCAAAGACATGCAGGTTAGGTTAACTGGTGGCTCTAAATTGAGCGTAGGTGTGAATGTGAGTGTGAATGGTTGTCTGTGTCTATGTGTCAGCCCTGTGATGACCTGGCGACTTGTCCAGGGTGTACCCCGCCTTTCGCCCGTAGTCAGCTGGGATAGGCTCCAGCTTGCCTGCGACCCTGTAGAACAGGATAAAGCGGCTACAGATAATGAGATGAGATGAATAAGCAGTAAGCCATAATAAATGAAACAAAGTCCATGTTTGGTGTGAGACGACCCTTTGCTTTAGAAAAAATAGTAGTCTCCGGTGCAATGAGTGCAGTTTGATAAGGAAATGAGCTGTAGGTTTTACTGAGCATCTTACAGAACCAGCCACAGTTCTTCTGGACACTTTGACTGTCACACTCGCTTCTTCATTTTGCACCAAAACCCAGCAGCCTTCATTATGTTTTCTTTTTTAATCTGAAAAGTGCTCTCTTATGTAATATGCTGCTCAGATACAAACATTTTTTTTCTGTAGCATTTAATTTTGTTCTGGAAAACGAACGTTTGGACTCTGTCCCGATAACGTAGAATTCATAAAATAGAAATCTAAAACAAAGTTTGTATGAAAAAAAAAAATAAGGTGCCTCAGACTTTTGTACAGTATCGCTTTTTCTGTTTGTTTGTTTAAAGGAACAGTCCACCGTACTTCCATAATGAAATATGCTCTTATCTGAATTGAGACGAGCTGCTCCGTACCTCTCCGAGCTTTGCGCGACCTCCCAGTCAGTCAGACGCAGTCAGACGCGCTGTCACTCCTGTTAGCAATGTAGCTAGGCTCAGTATGGCCAACGGTATTTTTTGGGGCTGTAGTTAGATGCGACCAAACTCTTCCGTGTTTTTCCTGTTTACATAGGTTTATATGAGCAGTGATATGAAACAAGTTCAGTTACACAAATTGAAACGTGGCGATTTTCCATGCTATGGAAAGTCCGCACTATAATGACAGGCGTACTAACACCTTCTGCGCACTTCGACAGCGCATTGATACGGAGCTCAGATATCAATGCGCTGCCGAAGCGCGCAGAAGGTGTTAGTACGCCTGTCATTATAGTGCGGACTTTCCATAGCATAGAAAATCGCTACGTTTCAATTTGTGTAACTGAACTTGTTTCATATCACTGCTCATATAAACCTATGTAAACAGGAAAAACGTGGAAGAGTTTGGTCGCATCTAACTACAGCCCCAAAAAATACCATTGGCCATGCTGAGCCTAGCTACATTGCTAACAGGAGTGACAGCGCGTCTGACTGCGTCTGACTGACTGGGAGGTCGCGCAAAGCTCGGAGAGGTACGGAGCAGCTCGTCTCAATTCAGATAAGAGCATATTTCATTATGGAAGTACGGTGGACTGTTCCTTTAAATCATCACAAGTTGGCCTAGTGGTTAGCATGGCCACCTCTTGGACGGGAGATCGTGAGATCTACTTGCAATCGGGTCATACCAAAGACCATCGTAAAAATGGTACCTACTGCTATCTGACAAAGTAGATGGCAGTAAAAGCACCTGTTGCCAGATTGCAACTAACATCTGGGGACGCACACTGCAATACAGATGCGAGTAGGGAGTCAAACTCTCGCAGTTACTAGAGGACCAGCCCCCATCGTAACTGTAGCTATGTAACAGGCGACAGCCCGAGGGCTATGGAAACGGAGATCAGCACCACACGATGCACCTTCACCCTTTGGGGTCGAGAGCGTCGCCAGCGAAGCTCAACAGGTTTAGAATGAACAGGTCATGAATTTAGATAAATATCTTCGAGTTTTTATCATACAAGCATGATGAACATACTGACAAACTTTATACTTTACACTTTCCTATGTGTCCACTGTGAAATAATATTATAGTTTTTAAATTACCTAAATTAGATGAAACATAAAACTTGCCACCTTACTCAGTCACACTGGAGCCAGAGCGCTGAGAGCCCACTTCCGCATTCCATCCATTCATTATCTGTAGCCGCTTATCCTGTGCAGGGTCACAGGCAAGCTGGAGCCTATCCCAGCTGACTATGGGCGAGAGGCAGAGTACACCCTGGACAAATCACCAGGTCATCACAGGGCTGACTCAACCATTCGCACTCACATTCACACCTACGGTCAATTTAGAGCCACCAATTAGCCTAACCTGCATATCTTTGGACTGTGGGGGAAACCAGAGCACCCGGAGGAAACCCACGCGGACACAGGGAAAACATGCAAACTCCACACAGAAAGGCCCTTGCCGGCTGCTGGGATCGAACCCAGAACCTTCTTGCTGTGAGGTGACAGTGCTAACCACTACACCACTTCTGCATTCATAAAAGACTATTCACATGGCAACAGCATGATAATCACTTTCACTCTTTTGGTTTCGATCAGTTTCTCTTTCGCAGTGGGAACGTCCACCGTAAACAGGATAAAATCTGTCAGACATAGTTCAGGCTATTTAGCGATAAAACTTGTTGCGAGATGGCACATGGATTTTATGCGCTTCGGATGATTCAGGACAGCGATTCAATTCATAATCATGATTCATTTCATGATTCAGGACAGCGATTCGGTTCAATCTTGAGAACTGCAACACTGATGATGAACAGTGCCTTTTTTTTTTAACTTCGACTCGATCCAGCTGAAGATCAACTTGAGTAAGTGTAAATATTTCTTCTATTTTTGATGAGCAGATCGGTTGATATGGGTGCGCTGTAGTGCATACACAGGAAAAAATGACTGAGCAGTTTTTTCCAGAGTTAAAAGTATTTTCCTCAAAATAGTTAATTTTGCTCTATTTTGAGTTTAGAGAGAAACTAGATAGAACTCGACGTCAACAGCGTCGATGGGGATGCCTCCGCCTGGTAGACCACACGCCTTATTAAGTTGTGATTTGGGGATGGACATTTGACCTCACAGTAATCTTGACCTGTGACCTTTTAACCTCAGAACCTAAACAGTTCATGTTTGTCCCCAAATGCACAAATGGTGAAAGTTTGGTGAAATTCCTTTCATTTGCGTTGGAGATATTGTGTTCACAAGGTTTTCGGACAGACATTTGACCTCACAGTGACCTTGACCTTCGACCTTTTGAGCTCAAAATCTAATCATTTCATCTTTGTCCCAAAGTGCACAAATGGTGAAAGTTTGGTGAAATTCCTTTCATTAGTCTTTGAGATATGGTGTTCACAAAGTTTGGGGATGGACATTTGACCTCACAGTAATCTTGACCTGTGACCTTTTAACCTCAAAATCTAATCAGTTCATGTTTGTCCCAAAGCGCACAAATGGTGAAAGTTTGGTGAAATTCCATTCATTAGCCTTTGAGATATCGCGTTCACAAGGTTTCGGGACTGAGTAAAATAGTACAAGAGTTAATTTCAAGACCCACTGAATAGAGTCTCATCTCCCATCTCATTATCTCTAGCCGCTTTATCCTGTTCTACAGGGTCGCAGGCAAGCTGGAGCCTATCCCAGCTGACTACGGGCGAAAGGCGGGGTACACCCTGGACAAGTTGCCAGGTCATCACAGGGCTGACACATAGACACAGACAACCATTCACATTCACACCTACGGTCAATTTAGAGTCACCAGTTAACCTAACCTGCATGTCTTTGGACTGTGGGGGAAACCGGAGGAAACCCACGCAGACAACATGCAAACTCCACACAGAAAGGCCCTCGCCGGCCACGGGGCTCGAACCCGGACCTTCTTGCTGTGAGGCGACAGCACTAACCACTACACCACCGTGCCGCCCCTACTGAATAGAGTCAAATACCAAAATAAAGTCAAATACCAGATAAATGAATCTGTTTGTAAAAAGCAGTTTTAGAACTGTGTTGGAATGTGTGAACAAACCTGACCTTACCCATTGGGACTAAGAGCTGGCAGCGGAGGGGGTTTTCACTCTTCTCATTGAATGGAATGGAAATTTTTTACACTTCTCATTGAATACCCTTCCCACTGCCAACCCTTTATCTCAAAACAATAGGACATAATTTTTTTCATGGCCAGTTAATTGTCCAAATCAATGGAGCAGATTTAAGTTTTTGTGCTTGATCCATTCCTCAGACTGAACAGAATCACCTCAAGTGACCAAAACGGTTCGACACAATGGGTAAGGTCATGTTTTTTTTTCACACATTCGAACAGTTCTAAAACTGCTTTTTACAACATCTTCATTTATCTTTATTTTTTTTAAAGAACAATCATGACATACATACTACATAGATATTATTGTAGCTGAACTTGTGCTGAATAGAAAAGTCATATGACTTTGAAAATACTGCTTAGATTTGTTGAAATTGACAAGATAATCAGAGCATGCCAAAATCATTAGTGCCAGAAAATACCCTCAGCCCCCAGAAGGCTAAAGGCCAATTTATGCTGACAACCCAGTCCTCGCAGATGGCGTCGCAGATGGCGTCTGCGAAGCCCCCCCCTTCGCAGACGCTCTGCGCGCACCTCCCAAAAATTGTGACCACCGCAGACAGCCTCGCAGACAGCGTCGCAAACAAGAGGGCTCTGATTGGTCCACTCTACATCCGCTGTACACGCACTTCCGCTTCCCTACTTTCCCGGTTTGGTTTGTTTTCACGACCGGCATTTTTAAAAACACGAGCGAAGATGGAGCAGCACGAAGAGCGGTTGATCGAGGAAGTGAGGAAGTACGTACATCTATACGACTCCAGTTCTAGTCATTATAAGTAACCGGAGGATAAACACTCCACTAACCACACCCACCAACTACTCCTAGCGATTTCGCGACTTCGTGCCCCCTTGCGTTGTGGCAGTGAATAACATCGCGCACGCCTATTACTCCCCGCTCAACGATAAATTACAACTGTCTGCGAAAAGCTATCTGCGAAAGCCTTGTCGCAAGAGCATGCAGAGGCCTTGAGGATCTGGTTTGTACTGGGACAGGAGACTGCCTGGGAAAACCAGATCCTGGCACATTAGGAACTTTGACTTTATGACAAAAAAAAAGTATGCTACCTTATGACCGTATGACAAAGTTTCTGGAGCTAAAACTCAAAACAGAAATTCCTGCTCAATCCCTCAGGACAGGATCTGAAGAAGCTGCAGCACTGAATCCGGACACTGCACGTTCATCCCTCCATTCCAACACTTCATGGGATTATGCAAATCTTAACCCCACTCATTAATCAGACCGCGGGAGATTAACAGAGAACCCAATTCCAAATATTCAACTCGGAGAAATAAAAAAAAGAAAAATGCCTCAGAATGTAGAGACTTTACAGCTTTGTAGAACGGTGCTCAATAATGAGAAAGCCGGACTGTGTAATGAATCGAAGCGCTGCTGCAGTACGTGTGATTCGCATTCGGCTTCGGTTAATTAAACTGCAGCAGGAGGTTCATGACTGCAGAGCAGGTTAAAAAATGAGATCAGAGGCTGTGTTTCAAAAGCTGTTTTACAGTGTTGGCATTTATTCCTCACATACTTTGAGTCAAAGTGCTTTCTAAGGAAACCAAAATAAGAGATTGAATGTTTAGAGTTCAGGGTATGACTCAGCAGAATTCGGTTTGTGATATACTGTATATCGTGTGTAATATACCATTGGTCTATTGTGCTGCCTGGCTATCACTGATCGATAACAGTACTGCCTGTCACTTTAAGCCTCGGTCACAACCAGCCGTACGTGCTCCTACAGCCGGTCTACGTGCAAAAAACGCAAGAAACGCACGGAGGGCGCGCGTGTGACGTGCTGATTTTTGAGCCGTAGACTGGCCGCAGATCGGCCGCAGAGGTTCTTTGTCATGTCAAACAAACTCTACGGGCGCTTACGTTTTTTTCAGGTTGCAAGACAAACTTACGGCCAACGTGCGTCTTTCTCCACGAACAAAAAAAAAAAAAAAACGCAGCGATTTGGGAAACGCCAAAAATCGCACGGCCAAAAAATCGTTGTGACCTAGGCTTTAGACGGGTGAAGGCTGCTGAAGAGTGTTGATTCTTGCAAAAAAGAGGGCGTGGGCAGACATACAGTACCCGCCACCTTCTAATTCAATGTTTTTTCTTTATTTTTATTCATTAAAAGCAGTGCTTTAAGCGGAAAAAAAAAATAAGTGCCAGTTCTCCCCATATTCACCTGCTGGCATATGAGTCGGTCATCAAGTCAGCCGATCATCAAGTAATACATTCTGAATTTCTACAGTTAATTAAAGATAGGAAGGCAATACCTACTGCCGTCTGGCAAGGCACGCTGCAATACAGATGCGAATGGGGAGTCAAACTCTCGCGGTTACCAGAGGACTAGCCCCCCACTGTAACCCTAGCTAGGTAATAGGCGAGAGGCCGAGGGCTAGGCAAACGGAGATCGGCGCTGCCCTATGCGCCACATGGTGTGGGAAGGACTTGATTTAAATTATTGTTAACGTTGCAGCTGGCTGGAGTATCGGTAGCAACAGGCTCTTCGCTGTTAGCAGACGCGCTAGTGTTAGCTTGCCACTCCCCACCTGCATTTTCTGCCGCAGTAGAATTTGACTATCGAAGAGCTGTGTCATCATACGACTCCGTTTTGACTCTCATTCTCTTTGTGCCCTTTTGTAGCCATGCCAACATTACTGTCCTGTTTTTGTTTCTTTGTTTTTCCCTTTTGTTGTTTCTGTCATGCTCTGCCCCGGACATCCACTCCGGAGATTACGGATCTCTCACGCCAGCGCCGATCTGGATCCAGGACAGAATTCCTTCTCCCCTGAACTTACTTCCTGGTTTTCACTGCTGCTTATTTAAAGGCCATTCTCAGACTCTGTTTTTGCCAGAACGTTTCGTTTGCTACTCTAGCCGTTTCTGTGCCACTCTTGCTTTTCATGTTTTTTTTTCTCTAGTTACTTATCTTATTCATGATTTTTTACACTAGCGTTTTTGTCTTTGCCTGTCTCGTGTTTTTGTCAAGTTGTCTCTTTTTGCCTTGACTATTTTTGCCATTTGTTTACTGTCCTGTTTGTCTACCTTTTTGCCACGCCCTTTCTTCTCTGGATTAAATCATCTTCCTCATCTCATTATCTCTAGCCGCTTTATCCTTCTACAGGGTCGCAGGCAAGCTGGAGCCTATCCCAGCTGACTACGGGCAAAAGGCGGGGTACACCCTGGACAAGTCGCCAGGTCATCACAGGGCTGACACATAGACACAGACAACCATTCACACTCACATTCACACCTACGGTCAATTTAGAGTCACCAGTTAACCTAACCTGCATGTCTTTGGACTGTGGGGGAAACCGGAGCACCCGGAGGAAACCCACGCGGACACGGGGAGAACATGCAAACTCCGCACAGAAAGGCCCTCGCCGGCCCCGGGGCTCGAACCCGGGCCTTCTTGCTGTGAGGCGACAGCGCTAACCACTACACCACCGTGCCACCCATTAAATCATCTTGTTTATTGGATTACTCTCTGTGTTCTGCTTTTGGATCCTAATTCCACCACACCTCCACCAATCCTAACAGTACATTCTGGCAAAAACAGAGTCTGAGAATGGCCTTTAAATAAGCAGCAGTGAAAACCAGGAAGTAAGTTCAAGGGAGAAGGAATTCTGTCCCGGATCCAGATCGGCGCTGGCATGAGAGATCCGTAATCTCCAGAGTGAATGTCCGGGGCAGAGCATGACAGTTTCATGTAGTCTCGTGAGCGTCAAGAGAGGCATGCGTCACGTAGTGCACCCTGGGTAATGTAGTTTAAACATCATATTGACTCGCCAAGAGACACTCTCATATGGAGAGGACAGGAAAGGGTACTGTGAGAAGTCCCGGTACACTGTAATATATAGATTTAGGCACTGCCTAAAAGTGGAGCGGCCATCTGTTTCTGGGTTGTAGAATTTTCTTATCATAGCCAGTCTCTTTTGTTTAATTTCTTTACCGTTATAGTTACTATACTGTTTCCTTATGTTGTACAAAAAATACACAGAAAGAGAATAGCTCTGGCTTGATGAGTAGAGTCAGGGAAGTGATTTTATTTACAAATTCGATTTCAATTTCATCATTGCTGAGACAAGAATACAAAAAAAAACCAAACATATATTGGAAAACTAATATCAGATTGAAAATAAAATATAATACAATGAATACACTGCCCGGTACGAAAACCCGGGATAAAAACCCAGTGGGATTAAAAACTCCCGGGAATGTACTCCTCGTTTGAATGCAGCGCATGTAGCTCTAAGGCAGCCTTTCTCAGCCGGGGGGTGTCTGGCTTCGTTGGGGTGTCGTCAAAAAATTATTTATTCTAACATTGAAATAAATAAAATGAATTAAAATTCCAAAAAACGATAGTTACACTTATGCAGATCATCGCCGCCTCATGCATCATCAAAATTTGTCTCACGGCCCCCTTTCCCATGTCACAACGTCACTGCCGGGGTCACCGTGACTGCGTATATTTTATACGGGGGTGCCTTGAGGATTTGCATACTTCTGAAGGGTGCCATGACTGAAAAAAGGTTGAGAAACGCTGTTCTAAGGATTAGAGCTTTGACTTTGAAAAAACGATAGAGGTTTTGTTAAAAAAGTGTAATTGAGGAAATATTTGAAACACTCCGCATCGGCATTATCAACATACTAATATTAAGAAATTGTGTTATGAAACTAGAAAGACGTTTAAAGAGTTTTCTAGAGTTATAGTTTGTTCGTAAAAGATCAACATTTGTTTTTTACAAGTGTGCACGTTTTGCACGAAGGTCTCAGGTCCTTATTACACAGTTATTAAAATGAATAACGCACGTAATACAGTATGTTGAGACAGAATAACTCATCAGAAAACCCTCAGAAAACAACTCGATGGGGTTACTCACTACTCAGCTGTTGGGTTTCCTGTGGTGGCAGGCAGGCACGCACGCACAGGACCGAAACCGTCAGAAAACAACTCGATGGGTTTCTTTATGTATCCACACTCTATGCCTATGGGGCTCTGCTAAAAAGTCCCGGTACCGATTTAAAGACACTTCCTGTCTTAAAGTAATGACGGATGTCATTTCTCTTTACTTAGTTGAGCGCTTCTTGACATAATATGGATTACTACAGTTGTGGAATAGGGCTCTTTACTATTTACTGTTTGATCTCAAACGCATTAAGAAGGCAAGAAATTACACTAATTAACTTTTGACGAGACACACCTATTAATTAAAAAGCATTCCAGGTGACGACCTCATGAAGCTGGTGAAGATAATGCCAATAGTGTGCAAAGCGTCATCAAGGTAAACGCTGGCTACTTTGTAGAATCTAAAATCTGAAACATTTTTTTGTTGTTTAACACTTTTTTGTTGACTCCATAATTCCATATATGCTCCATATGTTATTTCATAGTTTTGATATCTTCAGTATTGTTCTACAACGTAGAAAAGTCAAAATACAGAAAAAGCGATGAATCATTCGGGGTGTACAAACATTTGACTGGCACTGTACATAATATGTGTTATGTACATTATGTAAAAAAAAAACCCACACCCAAAAACTGGAAGCTGGTTACATTAACAGTTATTCTAATTGAGAAGATGCTTATTGAGCATTTATGGAAGGAGTCTCCAGTGTCAGAGCTTTAAAATTGACATATCAGGTGAAAATTTAATTCAATCCAAATTGCCTGAAACTGCTCTCGCTGAATTCAGAACTGAATGCTAAACAACATACTTTTTACAGATTTAAAAGATGTTTATCCATTCTTTAGATATTACAAATCAAAGACTGAAGAAATGGCTTAATTTTTAGAAAACGGCCGTAATATTCTGTATGGTCCAAAATGGGCCTCATTAACCAGTGAGATCAAATGTTTTTTCTTCATAACTTTTTTATTTTTCAAGATATTTACATGGAAATTGTCAGACACATAGATGGTTGTATACTGAATACAAAGTTTGAAAAATTAGTTTTAAAAAATTATGCAAATTAGTATTTAATTAGTACTAATTTTGCTAATAATGCAAAAATGTTAAATCGGTACACTCAATAAAAAAGGAAAAGATTATTTCTAATACTCTTTGTGCTCTGTAGGCCTTTGTATTTCTCAAAAGTAGGGCCTACTAGTGTTTATATTAAAGAACATAAATAATTATTTCGATTAACATTCACAGATTTCAAGGCAAACCTCGAAAAATCTGTGTGAGCCGCATCCAATAAACAACTCCAATTAACTGAACTGAAATTGACACTCGCGTTTCTGACTTCTGTTTTTTTTAAATATCATTCCGACCACTAAGACCTCAATATTTTTCATCAAACCAACTCCAGTTATATTCTAAAATAGTTATTTATTTACATGAATCAGTTTGATTTGAATAAAAAAGTAGGCAAAGCTATGAAAACTCACTTCAGAGTCTCCCGTGAATCATAAAATCAAAACTAGCTGACGGAAAATTTTGCTGAATACGTCATCAGAAACAGTGAGAGCTGGAGAACATCCCTATAAAAGTTATCTGATCGATATTGACGAGTAATCCGGTCAGAAACCGATCAGAAGAGAGAGAGAGAGCCTGACCACTTTCCCATGACTCAAAAAGCACCGGCAGTTTTCCGACATCACACGAGCAGAGTTTTTACTCCATTGTACCAACTTCAACCTGCCGTTACTCCCAAAGTACGGAACAGATCTTAACGAGATAAATTTCTATGGAAAGCAGAGATGATATACTTTTTGATGATAATATTCACGATAGAAAATATTCAAGGTGGCACGGTGGTGTAGTGGTTAGCGCTGTCGCCTCACAGCAAGAAGGTCCGGGTTCGAGCCCTGTGGCTGGCGAGGGCCTTTCTGTGTGGAGTTTGCATGTTCTCCCCGTGTCCGCGTGGGTTTCCTCCGGGTGCTCCGGTTTCCCCCACAGTCCAAAGACATGCAGGTTAGGTTAACTGGTGACTCTAAATTGAGCGTAGGTGTGAATGTGAGTGTGAATGGTTGTCTGTGTCTATGTGTCAGCCCTGTGATGACCTGGCGACTTGTCCAGGGTGTACCCCGCCTTTCGCCCGTAGTCAGCTGGGATAGGCTCCAGCTTGCCTGCGACCCTGTAGAACAGGATAAAGCGGCTACAGATAATGAGATGAGATGAGAAAATATTCAAGAGTTAAGCAATGACAGATTTGGAAACTTAAACGAGCGTCTATATGCACAATTTTCACAGCACGGCCAGCGAGCGTCTGATATGCCTACTTATAACAGTCAGAGGTAAAGCTTTAAAGCCAAACAAAACCCAAAAAAATAAAATAAACTCCTTTATCCTAACAGATAACATCCATACAAGACATGTTAGAGTGTTCACTTGTTCATATTTGTACGTGTATACTGTGTACAGATTTTATTTTAAAAGGAAAACAATGTCCCTGGGCGCTGATATCTTACTCCCACCGAGGTTCAGATATCGCACTCTGAGTACAAATCGTGACGTCACCGACTCCAAACATGACTCACCGAGGCTCGTGAAGCTACAAATAAAATCTGTACATAGTATACAGGCACAAATACGAACAAGTGAGCACTCAAACATGTCTTGTATGGATATTATTTGTCAGTCTCAAGGAGTTTGTTTTTTGGTTTTTGTTTGGCTTTAACTTTACATTTTAAAACATGGGAAAGTCTTTCAAATGGAAGACCAAATGCTTTCTCTCGTTAACTTGAAGAGCAGGAAAAAAGAGGCAGCCGAAGGAACAACTGTTTATAGACGTTATAATTGTCAGCGTTGGCAAATTGCTAAGTTATAAGAAGAATAAAAAACTTCAGGATGTGCTTTTACTGGAAAATATTCAAATATTCAGCGATGTTGTTGATTATTTTTCCTAAACGCACCCAAAGAGTTTGATTCCCTACATGCTTCTAGCCTCCTGCGCCACTGTCTTAAAAACAGAAGACACACTTCAGAGGTACAAAAAGGTAGAAAACTGAATATGTATTTTTTAAATGGGACGTCACATGTAGCACGCAGCAGTAAGAACTGATGATTATTAAAACTACAGAATTACTATCATTTTACTTGCTGCTTTAACTAGAGATACGCAAACGCTTTCACACTGTCACCCTTTTGACATCATGGTCATTTCTGAGTGTTTTTTTTTCTTCCTCATCCTTCACAACACTGCCTGATATTACTGTCTCATTGTAAAGGAGCAAATAACATTAACAATGAAAAATGTATTCCGTTCATTCTGGTTTTGTCGATTAGTTGAAACAAAAGAATAATGTTTCAAGTACATCGTACTCAAAGTCTTGTATCTGGATGATGCTGGAGACGGTGTCATAAAAGCTGTGAGGAATTCATTTCCGCCCTTCCCACATTACACACATTCCTATTTAACGGCAATGAAGAAACTCGGGCTGTTTTTGTAATGACTAAAAAGCACAAATCAGAAAGAAATGCCAGAGATGTGCAGAATTACATCCATCCATTATCTGTAGCCGCTTATCCTGTGCAGGGTCGCGGGCAAGCTGGAGCCTATCCCAGCTGACTACGGGCGAGAGGCGGGGTACACCCTGGACAAGTCGCCAGGTCATCACAGGGCTGACACATATGGCCCTTTTCCACTACCCTTTATCAGCTCACTTCAGCCCGACACGGCTCGCGTTTCGACTACCTCAGAGCAGCACGACTCAGCTCGCTTCAGCCCTGCTTAGCACCCAAAACTCGCACGGTTTTGGAGTGGGGCTGAAGCGAGCCCAACCGAGCCGAGTGGGGCTGGGGGCGTGAGGAGACACTCCCCTGTGCACTGATTGGTGAGGAGGAGTGTCCTCACATGCCCACACACGCCCCGCGAGCACGCTGGGATCTGTAAACACCGTAAACCCGGAAGAAGAAGAATTACGAGAATTTCTGAAGCCTTATGCGCCTCGCCTCATCTATACGCTCTTGCCAGTATCTGTTGGCGTTGTCGGTGACAACAAGCCACAGCACCAAGACCAGCAACACTAACGACTTCATGTCCTCCATGTTTATTGTTTACTATCCGGGTCGTGAGACTACCGCTTAAAAGGTCACTGATGTCACTGTTTGCGCCGCCTAACAACATCACGTGACGTCCACCCACTTTCGCTAACTCCACCCAATGTGTCCACCCACTTCCAGCCAGCACGGTTCAGCGCGGTTGTAGTCGAAATGCAACTCCAACAGCCCCGCTCAGCTCGACTCAGCCCAACTCAGCACGGCACGGCTCAGCCCGACTCAGCCGCGTTGGTAGTGGAAAAGCGGCAATAGAGACAGACAACCATTCACACTCACATTCACACCTACGGTCAATTTAGAGCCACCAATTAACCTAACCTGCATGTCTCTGGACTGTAGATGAAACCAGAGCACCCGGAGGAAACCCACGCGGACACGGGGAGAACATGCAAACTCCATATAGAAAGGCCCCTGTCAGCCACTGGGCTCAAATCCAGAACCTTCTTGCTGTGAGGCGACAGCGCTAACCACTACACCGCCGTGCCGTCCGATAGCAGTACATGTTTTTTTTAAATCGACTAAGTATTATGTCTAATCAGTCCAAAGGAAATGACTTTGTAATCCTGTAAAATCACTGCTATGATTAAAACTCGTAACTCTGAATTTCCAACTTTTGACTTGGGGAGAAAAAAAAAGTCCCTTTAAGGGCCCGGTCCCACAACACCGATAACTATAGCTACAGCTATGACTATACCTCTGCCTGAATTTAGTTCCAGTCTGGAGCAGTCACACCACAACTATAACCCCGACTGTAATATCACTTGGTCCTGACACTCAGGGAAATAAATGCATGCAACTTACGAATCATCATGGAAGTTTTTTCCAAGTAGTAGCACATTATTCCGGGTCGTACTGTACAGCTTGGACTTCAAAACAACCACATACTCCAGTGGCTGACAAAATACAGATAGGTCACGGATTACGGAAATATAATAATAAAGGATACAAAATATGAAGTGGTTACGGATTTTAATACGGATGCAAATAATTTACGGATTGGTCACAGACGTTTCAGTATATTACAGATTGGTTACAGATTTCACATGGATGATGCATCACGGATGAAAATTAAGAAGTCTAAAACGATTAAATGTTTGGACTGCTGAAGTTCATAATTAAAATATCTGACCGACATTTATTTGTTTACTTTATTAATTTACTGTCGATCTTTCACAGAAAATCACATATCCGCGAATAAAAGCTCCGTGCTCTGTATTATGTATTTTATTTTCCGTGAATCCGTATTCTGTGACTTCATGATGCTACAAGGATGTACAAAGATGCCCGGGGAAAAATAGCACGTGCTCAGACAACGTCACATGTAAACAGTTACCTGATTGGTCAGATGTTTTATCGGATCAGGTCCAGGCTGGGAAAAATTGCTCCAGAAGCAATCTCACCGATACGGATAAACCCAGGCCTGGGCTAAAGGTATCGTTATCGGTCTGGTGTGACCAACAACCGCATAAACTGCAGGAGGCCCATTTATTTATAGTTATTGTTATAGTTGTAGTTATAGTTATCGGTATTGTGAGACGGGGCCTTAACTCGAAAAGTCAGGAAGGTCTTGGGAGTCTCGACTCCGAATTCAGCAAGTGACGTCAAATCAACATGGCTGCTCACAGCATCAACAGTAAAGAAAATAGCATGTCATAACTGTATGTTAAACTGTATACACAACTATTTGGTTTAGATCAATTAATATACAGACGTTTGCTTGTGGACTCGATAACACTGATGATAACACAGTTCACTGTTTTTACATCAGTCAGCACAGATAGCTAGCTATAGTATTCATTCATCTCATTATCTGTAGCCGCTTTATCCTGTTCTACAGGGTCGCAGGCAAGCTGGAGCCTATCCCAGCTGACTACGGGCGAAAGGCGGGGTACACCCTGGACAAGTCGCCAGGTCATCACAGGGCTGACACATAGACACAGACAACCATTCACACCCACATTCACACCTACGGTCAATTTAGAGTCACCAGTTAACCTAACCTGCATGTCTTTGGACTGTGGGGGAAACCGGAGCACCCGGAGGAAACCCACGCGGACACGGGGAGAACATGCAAACTCCGCACAGAAAGGCCCTCGCCGGCCACGGGGCTCGAACCCAGGACCTTCTTGCTGTGAGGCGACAGCGCTAACCACTACACCACCGTGCCACCCTAGCTATAGTATTGCTAACAAAAATTGAACATGAACATCCTCCCAATTTGTATCATGGAGTTCGTAAATGACGTAATTAAGATTACAAACGGCGGCACGGTGGTGTAGTGGTTAGCGCTGTCGCCTCACAGCAAGAAGGTCCGGGTTCGAGCCCCGTGGCCGGTGAGGGCCTTTCTGTGTGGAGTTTGCATGTTCTCCCCGTGTCCACGTGGGTTTCCTCCGGGTGCTCCAGTTTCCCCCACAGTCCAAAGACATGCAGGTTAGGTTAACTGGTGACTCTAAATTGACCGTAGGTGTGAATGTGAGTGTGAATGGTTGTCTGTGTCTATGTGTCAGCCCTGTGATGACCTGGCGACTTGTCCAGGGTGTACCCCGCCTTTCGCCCGTAGTCAGCTGGGATAGGCTCCAGCTTGCCTGCGACCCTGTAGAACAGGATAAAGCGGCTAGAGATAATGAGATGAGAATGAAGATTACAAACTTCTCACTTCAGAGTCAGCTGACATGGTGCAAATGGAGACTGGGTTCATTAAACCTGCAATAAGTGCAGAACATTAAGGAACTGCCTTGTGGCTAGGTGGTGCTCTGTTGGTAGCAACAGTGCTTAAAAGTCATTATTAAGACACACAATTTCACCATTTCTATACTTAAAACCAGCCAGTAGAGTGTGTAATGTAAGTAGGACTGAAAAAGTCACTGGAGCTGAAAATGTCACAAGGATGAAAAATATGTCTTGCAGTGAAAAACGTAAGCAAGAACAAACTGCTGTCTGAGAAAGGGTTTTGCAGTTTGATCCTGAGCTTAAAGGGGAACTGAAGGCAATTTTTTTTAATTATCAAAATTCTATTTATCTCATTTTATTAAATATCGGAATGTATTTCTGATAGCTATTGTGTCACTGCTATAGCAAGTTATGAGTGTTTGAAATACGCTCTGTAATATATCAGTCCATATGTCAAAGCAATGGCTGTAAACGAGATGCGTTGAGACCTGTGCGAGACATCGTAGGACGGAAGTAAAACGTACAGCGGAAATCAAAGTGACCAACATCTGCCAACGTTGTCAAAAGACGCGCGCGCCCTCTTTCGAATGCTGACGTAATCAAGCTGGAAGTTTTGTTTGTTTTGAGAGCAATCAGGAAAGTTTGAAAAAAGTAGGCAGCAATCGTCATTTAAACTCGTTGTGCAATATTTCTTTTGGAAAACAGTTTTCAAAATGGCGGCACTGACACCTGGCTGACACTTCACGTTTCGAAGTCTTGCACAAGTCTCGTGAAGATCGCGCGGATAAGCGACGCCTGCCGTCGACCAAACGAACTAAATTCAGCATGGATAAAAACCGAATCGGCCGATAAGTATAATATTTAATTGCAATTAGTTACCAATACGAGTCACGATATAAGGTTACTAAAACCGAAAACGGAATTGAATAACACGTTAATTAAGAAATACAGCAAGTTTAAAAATGACTTCAGTTCCCCTTTAAGTTATGGTGTTTGTTTGGCTCCTCTAAAAGTGAATAAACTCTGAATGAGTGTGTGAATGTCTGTCTGTATGGTGCCCTGGGATATCCTGGAGTCCCATCGTCCCATCATGTATTCCCGCTTCATACCCTATGCCATCATTTTCACTCATCCCTAACGAGGCGTCACTCTTATGGTATTAATAGCTACTTTTAAAGCAATTTAAATCTGTTCGGGAGATTTAATACACCTGGAGCTGGAATGCAAGTGTATTTTGCCCCCACACACTCGGAGGGAGCACAGAAAGTAACAAAGAAAGCTGGATAATTGCAGCATGGTGGTAGATGGGAGCATTTTACAGTAATCAAGTCTCCAAATCTACAACTGGACGCCACTTCCATGCCAAGAATCTATCTGAAAGGTGTGCCAGAGTAAAGCCCTTATTATTATTTTTTTCATCTAACCACAAACATCCACTCACCGGCCACTTTAATAGGAACTTGTTCTTGATCCAATTGGTGATGATACACGGGGCAACTTTTTGGGCAATGTTGCCGAGCAATGTTGCTGGCAACGGGCAACTAGGTGAGACACAGGGCAACTTTTCAGGGCAACTAACAATGGGCAACAACAGTTAGCAACGGCAGTTTACAGTTAGCTAAAAAAAAATCGATGTCTTAATTTTTGCTGTGACCATTTAATCAAGCTGTCTTTTGTTTTTTAGAGCTTTGGTGAGGTAAATTCCTCCATATAGAATATTAAAATAACTTACCGGCGTAAAAACAGATGAGGAGTCTCTCCATCTCTTCACTCCACTGACACTGAGCGGCCGCCATATTTGTTTGAAATTTCTGATCCGAACCTCACCGGAGGTCACATGACTCGATACTCGCGTTCTGATTGGCTTATCTCAAAAAGTTGCCAGAGATTATCAAAACCATTCAGAAAGAAACAATGTTGCCCAATCTCAATAGAAAAGAGTCAAAACGCAATTGCCCAGCAACATTGCTCGGCAACATTGCCCAAAAAGTTGCCCCGTGTATCATCACCATAAGAGTCCTGTTCTTGGCTGTAGGACTGGAACCCAATGTGTTGTTCTGCTGTTGTATGCTGAGATGCTTTTCTGCTCACCACGGTTGTAAACAGTTGCTATGAGTTACTATATCCTTCCTGGTAGCTCAAACCAATCTGGCAATTTTCCTTTGACCTCTCTTATCAACAAGACATTTGTTTCCACCCACAGAACTGTCACCCATTCAGTGTTTTTTGTTTTTTGCACCATTTTGTGTAAACTCTAGAGACTGCTTTGTTGGTGCTGTTCCCTCTATAAAAGCCAAGAATTCAGCGGTAGCATCTGGATCCCATGCAATTCACTATGGGATTGTGTGGAGTCAGTTCTGGGCAGTACACATGACCCTATGCTTTGATGACTACCTGTCCTAAGTTCTACATCATACATCTATGGAAAGATAGACTTCAGTGTTATGGCACAATACTTATCTTCAGTAACTGTTTTATGCTAGTCAGGAATCAGGAGTATGTTACAGGAACACTGGGCAAAAATCACAGATACACCTTGAGTGGGATGCCAGTCCAGTGTTTTCTGTTATTATGGCTTTCTGAAATTCCCAGGATTTTCCTACTCATAGTTGTTCTCACTATGATCAACCATACACTCACCGGCCACTTTAATAGGAACTTGTTCTTGATTCTAAGGTTCCTGTTCTTGACTGGCAGGACTGGAACCGAATGTGTTCTTCTGCTGTTGCATGCTGAGATGCTTTTCTGCTCACCACGGTTGTAAAGAGTTGCTATGAGTTACTTTATCCTTCCTAGCAGCTTGAACCAATCTGGCCATTTCCTCTGACCTCTCTTATCAACAAGACGTTTCCACCCACAGAACTGTCGCTCACTCAATGTTTTTTGTTTTATGCACCATTCTGTGTAAACTCTAGAGACTATTGTGTGTGAAAACCCCAGGAGATCAGCAGTTTCTGAAATACTCAAACCAGTCCATCTGGCTCAAACCAACACCCATGCCACAGTGAAAGTCACACTTTGAGATCACAATTTTTCCCATTCTGATGTTTGAAGTGAACATGAACTAAAGCTCTTGATTTGTATCTGCATGATTTTATGCATTGTGCTGCTGTCAAGGGATCGGCTGATTAGAGAACTGCATAAAACAGCAGGTGTATAGGTGCACCGAATAAAGTAGCCGGTGAGTGTAAGTGCCTGGAGTTCAGCAGACTCTACTAGGTCATTGGTAGAAACTGGGTTCTATGGTGGGCGGCACGGTGATGTAGTGGTTAGCGCTGTCGCCTCACAGCAAGAAGGTCCGGGTTCGAGCCCCGTGGCCGGCAAGGGCCTTTCTGTGCGGAGTTTGCATGTTCTCCCCGTGTCCGCGTGGGTTTCCTCCGGGTGCTCCGGTTTCCCCCACAGTCCAAAGACATGCAGGTTAGGTTAACTGGTGGCTCTAAATTGACCGTAGGTGTGAATGTGAGTATGAATGGTTGTCTGTGTCTATGTGTCAGCCCTGTGATGACCTGGCGACTTGTCCAGGGTGTACCCCGCCTTTCGCCCGTAGTCAGCTGGGATAGGCTCCAGCTTGCCTGCGACCCTGTAGAACAGGATAAAGCGGCTAGAGATAATGAGATGAGATGAATGGGTTCTATGGTCAGACATGGCAAAAATAGAGTTGGTTTTTTTTTTTAAGCAATAAATATTTACACACAAAAAGAGAACCTCATCTCGACAGCTAAGACCAGCAGAGGCTCTGCAGTGTTGTGGAGCTGGGGTTGTTGCCCCCAAATACCATGGAAACCTTGTGATGATATCGTGGCATCATGGACTTCATGAAGTATCAAGAGATTTTAACTGAAAATCTGGCTACCTCTGCCATAAGGTTACAACTGGGTTGTGGTTGCACTGGGGGGAAAAACAAAAAACCTGCTGTAACTTCTACAGTAATTTAGTGACACTTTGGGTTGCCAGTAAAGTACTGTAACATTTACAGCAGGGCTTTTCAAAGTGTGGAGCGCGCCCCCCCTGGGGGGCGGCAGAGTTCTTCAGGGGGGGCGCAACGTGAGAGACAAAATGGATCGGTTTTTAGTACCTAAAGCTACAGTGAGTGAGGAGACGGCCAAGCAAAAAAACAGCCTCCAGGATGTTGCGATTTGCAACTTCAGCCCAAATTCAACCAATCCCCGCGAATTCAGGGCGGTGCTGCAATTATATCCAATCACCACAACTTTCCCGCAAATTTGACCAATCGTTGGCGTCGTCTTGAGGTGACGTCGACAAACTACCTTCCGCCTTACTTCCGTGTGTTCAAGAGAAGCAGCATGCGCGTCGTGTTGCCAGATTGGACGATTTCAAGTGCATTTTGGCGGGTTTTGAACATATTTTGGACTGGAAAACGTCACCAGTATCTGGCAACACTGAAAGTGTGTTATGTTTACAGTGAAGGACTGTGTGCACTTTATTTTTTATTTTTTTACTTAATACAAGAAGTTAATGGATGCCAACATTTTTGCCAAAATGATATTTTATTTTCCATTGTTTAGGCAGCTTCAGCATCATACTGTGAGATTCTGTTCAAATTGTTTTTTTTTCTTCTATGAAGCCTGAGCCATTTATTTTATTAGTTTATAATTATTGTTTAATTTAGTCTTCAGGAGAGACTGCCTGCACACAGTACTAGTATTAATAGTTTTTTTTCTTACATGAAAGCTGAGGCATTTATATTATATTTTAAGGTAACTTCATGTTGTGCTGTGAGGTTCTCTGCACTTTAACTTTCGAACCAACAGGAGCATTTGGATAAGTAAAGCCTATTTTTCTGCATTTTTGTAGTCCTGGTAATCTTTTATATTGGTAAAGTTGTTTATAGGACCATTTCTCTGTTTTTTTAATCAATAGTTTTTCAGTAATAACTTAATATTTAACATATCACTCAGTTTTAATCACAAAAAGAGAAAATCGCAACAATTTCTCGCAACTTTCACTTCCTCCAATCGCAACAAAAACCTAAAACACACCACAACTTTCATCGCAATTTTTTTGGAAAACCCCCGCAACATCAGACATTTTAGCCCGCAACAATCACAGAAAAGGCCCGCGGAATCCTGGGGGACTGGAAAAAGAAGGAAGTATGACCACGATTATTTAAAGTTTGGATTTTCATGGACTGGATCTGAAGATGCTCCACTGCCACAGTGTGTTGTCTGCCAAGAGGTGCTAGCTAACGATGCTATGGGATGTTTAAAATGTGTAAAACAAGATGTTTTAAAAAGCACAGATGTTTAAAATGTGAAAAAGAAAAAAATAATGTGTACAACAACCATTTTTTTAAAAATACGAAAGGAACATTAAGTATAGCAACAACAAAAATTGTAAGGGGGGGCGCTGTTGTTTATTTGCTCTCCGAGGGGGGGCGGACTCTCCCACACTTTGAAAACCCCTGATTTACAGCAAACAACTAAAACATATTTCCAGTAAAATACTGCAATAGCTTAATGTTGTATAAAATAACACATAACCCCAATACATTTGCTCATGCAGGAAGATACAACCGAGCTGAAGGGTCTTGACAAACCATGACAGCACTGAGATTTAAACCCACATCCTTCTGAACTATGCCCATGTTTACATTAGACCGTATCAGCGGATCATCAGATTAACGTTTTTAAAACGATTAGTGTGCACACAGCAACACCAATACACGATTTGCGTGCACACAACAATACCAATACACGGATACGCTTGGCTCCGCAGGCATCCTGCGCTCCAAATCACTCCGCCCTGAACAGCGAGTGCCCTCTGGAGGGTGCGCACTCCGGCCCTGCGCAGCTCACAGAGCGCGCGAGTGAAGCACACTAGCAGTGTTTTCGGGACTGAGCCACTGTGTGTGTGATCCCAGCGCATATCACTTACCACTTGCAAGTGGAAGGATGGCAAGCCTAAAGACAATCATAACTACACAATGGGCAGTATTTGCATCAGTATTTGCAGTATTTTCATACTTTTATACTCTTTAATGAAAGGTGATACAAGGCGGAAGTCCGCGCCGTTTTTCAGCAGTCGCGTCACATGACCAACGCCAGCGAATCAGGAAGGTGGATGTCACAGTGACGTTGTCCAATGAGACGCCAGCTAGAGCTCAGCACAGCGTATCCGCGTATTCTCAATGTTTACGCAGCACCGGAGCTGACACGATCTGGATTGAATACGTGGACGCTGGCGGATTCCCGTTTCCCGGCGTTTCCAGGCGGTTTAATGTAAACGGACAGTGCATCCGCGAAGAAAACGAGACAGATACGGTCTAATGTAAACGTAGCCTATGACTCAAAGCCTTAAGCACTGAGCCATCACAACTATCTTCCACTGATTCATCCAACTGCAACTGAACTGACTCTACTAGAAATTGCACTGAACCAATGCAAGGTAGTTGAGCTGGCTGTGGGGGATCAGTAGTTAAGATTTTGAGTCACAGATAAGAAGGTGGTGTGTTCAAATTCCAACACCACCAAACTGCCTTGACTGGGTCCTTGAGCAAGACTCTTCAGCTCAGTTGTATCCTGTGTTGAGCAAATGTACCGGGTTATGTGTTTTATACTATATAAGATAGTACAGTTCTTTATTGCAACCAAGATTGTGGGGCAGCAAGGTGGTGCAGTGGTTTGCACTGTCGCCTCATAGCAAGCAGTTTCTGAGTTCGAACCTGCTGGCCGACTGGGGGACCTTTCTGTATGGAGTTTACATGTCCAGGTGCTTTGGTTTCCTCTGACAGTCTAAAGACATGTGGATTAGGTCAACTGGCTACTCTAAATTGTCCATAGATGTGAGTATGAATGTGAATGGCTGTCTCTCTCTCTGTGTTAGTCCTGCAACAGGTTGGTGACCTGCCCAGGGTCTACCCCAAATCTCGACCAAAGGGCGGCACAGTGGTGTAGTGGTTAGCAATGTCTCTTCACAGCAATAAGGTTCTGGGTTCAAGCCCAGCATCCGACAGGGCCTTTCTGTGTGGAGTTTGCATGTTCTTCCTGTGTTTCCTCCGGGTGCTCTGGTTTCCCCCACAGTTCAAAGACATGCGGTTAGGTTAACATGAGGTGGCCCTGAAGTGCCCTTGAGCAAGGGCACCTAACCCACAACTGTTCCCCACTGTAGCATAGCTACCCACTGCTCTGGGTTTGTGTGCGCGCATGTGTGTGTTCACTGCTTCAGATGGGTTAAATGTAGAGGTTAAATTTCACTGTATGCTTGAGTGTACGTGTGATAAATAAAGGCTTCTTGGTTTCTCTTTTTTTATTTTATTATTAAAGTCAGTTGGGATTGGCTCCAGGATTGGCACCCACTACCCACAATGGATAAGCGATATCCAAAATAGATGGGTGGATCTTCCAGTTGGACAATATCTAAATCCACATGGAGTGGTTCACTAACCACCAAATTAAAATTGTGACAGTCATCAGTCCTCTTGGTAGAATTGTTTTTTCAGAATTGCATTTGAGATCAAATGGGATGATTTTATGCAAGATATTGGATTCATAAGGTATCATACTTTTTTTTTGTCATAAAGTCAAAGTCCCTCCTGTGTCAGGACCTGATCTTCCCAGGCAGTCTCCCGTCCCAATACTAACCAGGTCCTTAAAGCAAATTGGGCGGTACCGATCTTCATTTCCATAGCCCTCGGCCTCTCGGCTATTACATACAGTGCTGAGCGTAAATGAGTGCACCCCCTTTGAAAAGTAACATTTTAAACAATATCTCAATGAACACAAACAATTTCCAAAATGTTGACAAGACAAAGTTTAATATAACATCTGTTTAACTTATAACCGGAAAATAAGGTTAATAATATAACTTAGATTACACATTTTTCAGTTTTACTCAAATTAGGGTGGTGCAAAAATGAGTACACCCCATAACAAAAACTACTACATCTAGTACTTTGTATGGCCTCCATGAATTTTAATGACAGCACCAAGTCTTCTAGGCATGGAATGAACAAGTTGGCGACATTTTGCAACATCAATCTTTTTCCATTCTTCAACAATGACCTCTTTTAGGGGCGTCGTGGCTCAGGTGGCTAAGGCGCCATACCATAAATCCGGGGACCCGGGTTCGATTCCGACCTGAGGTCATTTCCCGATCTCTCTCCCGATCATTTCCTGTCCTGTCTCTACACTGTCCTATCCAATAAAGGTGAAAAAGCCCAAAAAAAATCTTTAAAAAAAAACAATGACCTCTTTTAGTGACTGGATGCTGGATGGAGAGTGACGCTCAACTTGTCTCTTCAGAATTCCCCATAGGTGTTCGATTGGGTTCAGATCAGCAGACATACTCGGCCACTGAATCACTTTCACCCTGTTGTTCTTCAGAAATCCAACAGTGGCCTTAGATGCGTGTTTAGTCATGTTGGAAAAGTGCACGACGACTAAGGGCACGGAGTGATGGTAGCATCTTCTCTTTCAGTATAGAGCAATACATCTGTGAATTCATGATGCCATCAGTGAAATGCAGCTCCCCAACACCAGCAGCACTCATGCAGCCCCACATAAGGACACTGCCACCACCATGCTTCACTGTAGGCACCATGCAGTTTCCTTTGTATTCCTCACCTTTGCGACGCCATACAGTTTTGAAGTCATCAGTTCCAAAAACATTTATCTTGGCCTCATCACTCCAGAGTATAGAGTCCCAGTAGTCTTCATCTTTGTCAGCATGGGCCCTGGCAAACTCTAGGCAGGCTTTTTTGCGCCTGGGCTTTAGGAGAGGCTTCTTTCGTGGACGGCATCCATGCATGCCATTCCTCTGCAGTGTACGCTGTATTGCGTCACGGGAAATAGTCACCCCAGTTTGGCTTTCTACTTCTTTAGATAACTGCAGTGAACTTGCATGCCGATTTTCTTCACCCCTTCTCATCAGAAGACGCTCCTGTCGAGGTGTTAACTTCCGTGGACGACCTGGACGTCTCTGTGAGATGGTTGCAGTTCCATCTTTCTTAAATTTTTGTACCACTTTTGCTACAGTATTCTGACTGATAAGTAAAGCGTTGCTGATCTTCTTGTAGCCATCACCTTTGTGGTGGAAAGAAATGATTTTCTTTGGGGAATTCTGAAGAGACAAGTTGAGCATCACTCTCCATCCAGCATCCAGTCACTAAAAGAGGTCATTGTTGAAGAATGGAAAAAGATTGATGTTGCAAAATGTCGCCAACTTGTTCATTCCATGCCTAGAAGATTTGGTGCTGTCATTAAAAATCATGGAGGCCATACAAAGTACTAGATGTAGTAGCTTTGTTGTGGGGTGTACTCATTTTTGCACCACCCTAATTTGAGTAAAACTGAAAAATGTGTAATCTAAGTTAATTATTAACCTTATTTTCCGGTTATAAGTTAAACAGATGTTATATTAAACTTTGTCTTTTCAACATTTTGGAAATTGTTTGTGTTCATTGAGCAATTGTTTAAAATGTTACTTTTCAAAGGGGGTGTACTCATTTACGCTCAGCACTGTAGCTACAGTTATACTGGGGGCTAGTCCTCTTGTAATGGCAAAAGTTTGACTCCCTACTTGCATCTGCACTGCAGCATGCCTTGCCAGACGGCAGCAGGTACCATTTTTATGATGATCTTTGGTATGACCCGACCACAAGTAGAACCAGCGATCTCCCGGTCAAGAGGCGGACATGCTAACCACTTGACCAACTCACACTTTTGTCATAAAGTATCTTATCTTAAATACTGAATAACCAGGCCATCTCCAATGTAAGGCCAAGTTTACATTAGACCGTATGTGTCTCGTTTTCTTCGCGGATGCACTGTCCGTTTACATTAAAACGCCTGGAAACGCCGGGAAACGGGAATCCGCCAGCATCCACGTATTCAATCCAGATCGTGTCTGGTCCGGTGCTGTGTAAACATTGAGAATACGCGGATACGCTGTGCTGAGCTCTAGCTGGCGTCGTCATTGGACAACGTCACTGTGACATCCACCTTCCTGATTCGCTGGCGTTGGTCATGTGACGCGACTGCTGAAAAACGGCGCGGACTTCCGCCTTGTATCACCTTTCATTAAAGAGTATAAAAGTATGAAAATACTGCAAATACTGATGCAAATACTGCCCATTGTGTAGTTATGATTGTCTTTAGGCTTGCCATCCTTTCACTTGCAAGTGGTAAGTGACTTGCGCACAGCGGCTCAGTCCCGAATCACTGCTCGTGCTCTTCACTCGCGCGCTCTGTGAGCTGCGCAGGGCCGGAGTGCGCACCCTCCAGAGGGCACTCGCTGTTCAGGGCGGAGTGATTTGGAGCGCAGCCGCTGAGGAGGAAGCGATGAGCTGCACTGACACATTTCTCAACTTACATGCCGAATTAGTCATGTGATTAGCGTATCCGTGTATTGGCTTTGCTGTGTGCACGCGAATCGTGTATTGGCGTTGCTGTGTGCACGCTAATCGTTTTTAAAAACGTTAATCTGATGATCCGCTGATACGGTCTAATGTAAACCCCACCTAAGAGAGCTTCCCCTTGTTTGCAATTCTTGAATGTTTATTCTTGAATTCTTTCTCTCTGCACTAAGTGGTCCAGAGTGGTGTTGTGCTTCAAACCAAAACACTTGACCCCCAAGCTGCTTCAACACGGCACCCTTGTCTTTCTTGGCCCAGCACAACTGCCTTGAAAGAGAAGAATCCTTGTTTTGCAGTGACCTCCGGGGTACATGCCAGGATTAAGTGTCCAATGATGGAGTTGAGTGCCTCTCATACCGGCACCCAAACAACCGTATCAAATCTCACCTCTGTGCTCAACCACACTCTATTAATCACAATGGAGTTTAATTTACGCAGGTCTGAGTGACCGAATACAAAAGAGACGCATTTATATGGCACACTCTCTTTGTTTTCAACTTTATGGCTCATTTCTTCCCAAACCATTCCAGTAAGCGCATTCCAGATGATAAACAGAAAAAGAAAACAAAGAAAAAGTCGTTCGTTGTAGGCAGTTCTTTTATTTGACCTTTCAAGAGAGATTTTGTCTCTATAACACTCACGAGTGAAACGGAATGGCATTTTGATTGAAACATTATGCTTTCACTTTGAACACGTTATATTCAGGACTGCGGAACGCAGCAAGTCTTGAAAGAGAATAAGTCTTTGTAAGTGATGTGACACTGAGCGTGATCACGTGGAAATCTTAAGGTAGTTATAGCCCATTTGTTTTGATGGATGGACACACACAGAAGGTGTCCCGTTTCATTTTTGCCCTGAGGAAAACTTGCTCACTTTATAAAGAAAAAGAAGTCCCAAAGTTTGAAATGTGATTTTCTGCCTTGTCCAACTTTTTCAATGATTCATTGCACAAGACCAGACTACAAAGATCCACCAAAAAAATCCAATTAATAGTTTGTGCTATAGGTATCGACTGTATTTTTCATACCAAAACATTTTATTTCTGTTTCTGAGAGGATCACAGGTGACAACAGAAAACAGAATTTCCCATCTCATCTCATCATCTGTAGCCGCTTTGTCCTTCTACAGGGTCGCAGGCAAGCTGGAGCCTATCCCAACTGACTACGGGCGAAAGGCGGGGTACACCCTGGACAAGTCGCCAGGTCATCACAGGGCTGACACATAGACACAGACAACCATTCACACTCACATTCACACCTACGCTCAATTTAGGCTATGTTTACATTACGTCGAATCAGCGGATCATCAGATTAACGTTCTTAAAACGATTCGCGTTTACACTAAAACCGTTAGCCGTGCACACAGCAACGCCAATACGCAGATACGCTCGGCTCCGCAGGCATCCTGCGCTCCAAATCACTCCGCCCTGAACAGCGAGTGCCCTCTGGAGGGTGAGCACTCCGGCCCTGCGCAGCTCACAGAGCGCGCGAGTAGAGCGCACGAGCAGTGATTCGGGACTGAGCCGCTGTGTGTGTGATCCCAGCGCATATCACTTACCACTTGCAAGTGGAAGGATGGCAAGTCTAAAGACCATCATAACTACACAATGGGCAGTATTTGCATCAGTATTTGCAGTATTTTCATACTTTTATACTCTTTAATGAAAGGTGATACAAGGCGGAAGTCCGCGCCGTTTTTCAGCAGTCGTGTCACATGACCAACGCCAGCGAATCAGGAAGGTGGATGTCACAGTGACGTTGTCCAATGAGACGCCAGCTATAGCTCAGCACAGCGTATCCGCGTATTTTGAATGTTTACACAGCACCGGAGCTGGCACGATCTGGATTGAATACGTGGACGCTGGCGGATTCCCGTTTCCAGGCGTTTTAATGTAAACGGACAGTGCATCCGCGAAGAAAACGAGACAGATACGGTCTAGTGTAAACGTAGCCTTAGAGTCACCAGTTAACCTAACCTACATGTCTTTGGACTGTGGGGGAAACTGGAGCACCCGGAAGAAACCCACGCGGACATGGGGAGAACATGCAAACTCCACACAGAAAGGCCCTCGCCGGCCACGGGGCTCGAACCCGGACCTTCTTGCTGTGAGGCAACAGTGCTAACCACTACACCACTGTGCCGCCCCGAAAACAGAATTTGATCAAGAAAATCTGAGACAGTTCCATACTAGCAGCATAAATGAGACCACAGCTCCGTCCTTGTGTTCTATATTGGTTCATAATAACAGGTTCACTAATTATTACTTCTGCCAACTACTGTAGCACAAACTGCTGAAAAAGTTAACTGGCTAAAACAGAAAGGTGTCTGCATCCACGTTTTCAGCAGTTTGTGCTACAGTAGCTCTTCTGTGGGATTGGACCGTATGGGCTAGCCTTTGTGCCCCATGCGAATTAGTGAGCCTTCGACACCCATGATCCTGTCACCGGTTCACTGGTTGTCCTTCCTTGGACCACTTTTGGTCGGTACTAACCACTGCATACCGGGAACACCCCACAAGATGTGCCATTTTGGAGATGTTCAGACCCAGTCATCTCGCCATCACAATTTGTCCCTTGTCAAAGTCGCTCAGATCCTTACGCTCGCCCATTTTTCCTGCTTCCAACACATCAACTTCAAGAACTGACTGTTCTCTTGCTGCCTAATATATCCCACCCCTTGACGGGTGCCACCATAATGAGATAATCAATGTTATTCACTTCACCTGTCAGTGGTCATAACGCTATGGCTGATTAGTATAAATATGCAGGTGATTATAGAAAATTGCGCATGCTGATTGGTCGAGAAATTTGGACTATTACTCGATAATCACCTCAAGCGACTCGGCAAAATGGCGGCTAATCGCTGTGTCACCGTAAGTGAGGAAGAATTACAAATTATGAAAGAAAATGCTGTTCCTAAAAGCACTAAAGATACTATGAAGTTTGGTCTAAAACTATTCAAAGGTCAGGTGGAGTTGTGATTTCTTTTATCGATTTCAAAGCAAAGTATTTTATGTGACTCGCATAGATAAGTGAAGCAAGCCTACACGTACTCGTACCTTTATTACATTTGCATGCTGCTTTTGAAAATTGAAATAAACTATTTTTTAATGCAATTTATTTTTATTATTTTGTAAAATAATCACCTGCGTATTTATACTGAAACAATTATCCATCTCAGGCTCAGTGAATATTGGTGAATAATAACCTCGACTTCGTTTCGGTTATAACTGACCGATATTCGCATCACCAGAGGTGGACAGGAATTAAGTACATTTACTTGAGTACTGTACTTAAGTACACTTTTTGAGTATCTGTACTTTACTTAAGTATTATTTTTTTGGGAAACTTATGACTTTAACTTCACTACATTTGAAAGGCAAATATCGTACTTTTCACTCCACTACATTTCTATCAAGGTCCTCGTTACGCATTACTACCGTATGAAGCGGCTTTGAAAGTGGATGTTTTTTCTTTTCTTTTCCAAAATGTGATTGTTTTTTTCCCAGGTGACACTGAGACAGCCGATCAGTAATCACTAGGGTCACGTCACGTCCATAGACTGGATAAAATCAAGTTCAGTGATTTCTCAGCAGCGTTATTTAACACGATCAGTTGATGGCAGAATGGAAGGAGGCGGTTCTTCTGGGGAATAATACATGCACCTATGGCCCATGAACCCAGGTTTCAGTTTTCTGAAAGGATTAAAGATTTGTTTCGTTTTAAATGTTTGCTTTGTTTGCCTAAAACGAACCACATCACGGCCTACAAAAACTCGCCGTCCAACCTGCGGAAGCATATTGAGGTATATAAACGTTTTATTCCAAGAGAAAGTTTGCAATGAAGTTGTCTGTGCTTTTAGAGCTAGCGATAACGCTGCAATAGCTATGCAGTCTGGTTAGTCAAATGACTTTCTATGGATTTGCCCAACAAGTTGCCATCGCCTTGTCCACGGCTAACGTTTACACATAGCTAGTTAACTTGGACACTGTTAGTTAGCATGTAAAAACGGAGTCACGCTAACATGAATAATGTTAACTTATCTGAAGTCCTTTTAGAAATATGCTTTAGCATAATATTGCCAAATAAACAATGTAGAAATCTTTATTTTCTAGTAGCGTTAGCTATCCAATATGATTTCGAATTTGAAAAGAGTTTGCTAGCATGTCAGGTGGAGCATCACTGACTAGCTAGCTTAACGTTAAACCACCATGATGGCACAGCATGCGTTCATTTTGTGAATTCACATTTCTGTTTTTGGTAAGAGCATTCGGTTTTGTAAGTGTTGTGGCAATAATACAACGATGCATTGACAGAAAATGTACTTTTAATACTTAAGTATTTTTAAAAGCAAGTACTTCAGTACTTTAACTGAAGTAAAAATTTGACTGGAGAACTTTCACTTGTATAAGAGTAACATTTGCCCAGTGGGATCTGTACTTTGACTTAAGTAATGAAGTTGGGTACTTTGTCCACCTCTGCGCATCACCTTCAGCAAATAATTGTTAATCGGTGTATAAGTTAAACTTCTTATTCTATTTTTATTATTATTTTTGGGGTGTCTTCCTTATCACCATAGCAGCATCATTACATTGTATTAAAAATTACTACCAGTCTCACGTGACATGATATCAGCTAAACATCTAGGCCATATTTTGTTTGACACTAACATTTGAAGAGTTTGGTTCCAAAACCAAATGGTGCATATTTGCGCCATATGCCTGGAATGAACTTCAGAATATACTAAATCTTGAGTTATTACCCTCTCTCAATGTATTTAAAAACAACTATTACAGAACAATGTCAATGTTTCTAACCTAGCTTCTCTGGTTTCTTAACACATCTTAACTGTACCCTCCTCTATGTCTTTTTTGTTATTCTTTGTTTTCTTTTAACTGAATGTTTTATTGTCGTGTGCGTCTTTTGTTACATCTTTTGTATTTACTGTAACTTTTATTTGCCACCTATCTTGGCCAGGACTCCCTGGCAGAAGAGATATTGTATCTCAATATCTGGGCGGCATGGTGGTGTAGTGGTTAGCACGGTTGCCTCACAGCAAGAAGCTTCCGGGTTCGAACCCAGCGGCCGGCGAGGGCCTTTCTGTGTGGAGTTTGCATGTTCTCCCCGTGTCTGCGTGGGTTTCCTCCGGGTGCTCCGGTTTCCCCCACAATCCAAAGACATGCAGTTAGGTTAACGTGGGGCGGCCTTGGGCTGAGGTGCCCTTGAGCAAGGTACCGAACCCCTGACTGCTCCCCGGGCGCTCTGGTGTGGCTTTGAGTGAGTGCGTGTGTTCACTGCTTCAGATGGGTTAAATGCAGAGGATGAATTTCACTGTGCTTGAAGTGTGCATGTGACGAATAAAGGTTTCTTCTTCAATGGGACCTTCCTGAAAAAAATAAAGGCTAAATGAAGAAAATAAAGGCTAAATAAAACGTGATAAACCCCAAATTTGAAAAACTGAAACTCCCGCCACCAAAGCATCAGCAATTATCATATCTTACTCGTACCATATTCAATTTTTGCCAAAACACAATATCTGCCATTGATTTACACACTGCATTACGGCCTTTCATTCCAAAATGCTACAAGCACCATCACTGATTTTTCTCAAAACCAGACATATCCATTTGGCCAATCAGAGGCCGCCATTGGCGTGAAGTCTTCCAAGACAACTGCGCCCATGAAGCAGGAAATCGCTTCATCACGTCTTGCATTTATTGGGCAATTTCACGCTGAATTATGAATAATTTCGATAAAATTATCTATAAAATAAAATAATCTGTCATGAAAGAATACAGTTAAATGCACTTTAAATAGAAAGGGATATGTAGCATTTTGGGGAAAAATGCCAGGCATGGATATGTAGCAACTTGACAAAAAAATAATTACTTGGTTCAGTTAAAAGCTGTTAATTAGTTCTGGATTTCATTTTTGAAGTTTATTATCATTAACGAGTTAGTCAATAAATTTTAAAGCAGGATACAGTGGTTTTCCTTTTATCACTTCCTGTAATCAGAAAAAGTGATTTTTCTTGAAACAGTGGAATTGGATATATAGCGTTTTGGAACCAAACCCTTCACTTGGAATTATAAATGACCAGAAATAACTTGAATTGTTAAATTTATCTAACACAACATAATATAACCTGATCTTACAGTCAGCATGTGTAACTTGTTAGCTAATTTGGTTACTTATCTAATGGTGTAACTCTTTCAGGAAAGCTTCACAGAGAAATCCATACAAAAGTGGACATGTTTGGTTTGGGTTAAACGTGTACTGTATGTCTTTTATTCCTTATACCTCAATTTATGTCCAACATTTTAACATGACATCATAATATTGTAATAACTAGAAGGGCACTCGATAGAGCGCTTACCTCCGCCAGGCCACATATTCAGATTTACATCAAAGTCTAATCAATTGTTCCTTGACCAATGGCCCCACCTTTCCTCAAAATTTCATCAAAAGCTGTCCATTAATTTTTGAGTTATGTTGGGAACAAACAAACAAACGGAGGCAAAAACATGACCTCCGACAACAAGGTTGGCGGCGGTAATAATGAATGCCAATCTGTATATTACCTCAGAAGACAAACCTGAGTAGCTTTGTAGCCGATGCTAGTTTACAAGTGCTGTGCTTTCTATCTGGTTATGTTACCTTAGCTAGCTAAATTTCACTATAAACTCAGATTTTGGTAACTTACAAATACAAATAAGACTCTGAAGCCAAACATTCAGATGATGACCAATGATGTCTCTCAAGTCATGTTACGTTAGCGAGATAAATGCAATAATTTGCAGAGATGTCCACAAGTGCTGGCAACCGACGGTTTTCTCCACCTACACAGACAGTCTACGCCGGCTACTCGTCTCATTATCTCTAGCCGCTTTATCCTGTTCTACAGGGTCGCAGGCAAGCTGGAGCCTATCCCAGCTGACTACGGGCGAAAGGCGGGGTACACCCTGGACAAGTCGCCAGGTCATCACAGGGCTGACACATAGACACAGACAACCATTCACACTCACATTCACACCTACGGTCAATTTAGAGTCACCAGTTAACCTAACCTGCATGTCTTTGGACTGTGGGGGAAACCGGAGCACCCGGAGGAAACCCATGCAGACACGGGGAGAACATGCAAACTCCGCACAGAAAGGCCCTCGCCGGCCACGGGGCTCGAACCCGGACCTTCTTGCTGTGAGACCACAGCGCTAACCACTACACCACCGTGCCGCCCCACGCTGGCTACTCGATCTCAGAAAAAATACAAACTTGCCTTTCGATGTTCAAGCGATTTCTATTGTCTCCGCTGCCTACAACTTGCTGCAAATCCAATTATTTCACCGCAACATTGTCATCGATTCGGGTCTAGCATGACCAGAAGCGATGCCATATTTGTTGATCGATTCTCGCACTCTGATTGGCTGAGCTGGAACACGTGACCATGCTGTAGCGTATGTAGTTATGTTACAGAGCCAGGCAGCATACTACAGAGGGGAACTGAGAAAGCCAAGCACACACATCTGGAGGGGAATTTCATACAGATTTTGCAAGTGTTTTACAGGGAAATGGTTAGTCATTTATTTGCTGAGAATCCACCAGAAGCCATGTCTCATCTCATCTCATTATCTCTAGCCGCTTTATCCTGTTCTATAGGGTCGCAGGCGACCTGGAGCCTATCCCAGCTGACTACGGGCGAAAGGCGGGGTACACCCTGGACAAGTCGCCAGGTCATCACAGGGCTGACACATAGACACAGACAACCATTCACACTCCATTTTCTGAGACACCATTGTACACACTTTATGTACCTAAGCTTTCCTTGATCCCAAAAAAATTGAGTAAATACTACAATTAATTCCTGGACTATAATACACAAAGGGGATATAATCTATAATCTAAACTGAACAAAAGCAGGAGATTCACAAACTGAAGGGAACCAAATTCATCTCACAGACCTCGACAATGTGAAGAAATTATACTGACATCATGATACACTTCACTGAGCTTCAGTACTGCGCAAAAGTCTTAGGCACATGTAAAGAAATGCTGTAGACCACAAATGGCTTAAAGATCTCATCTCATCTCATTATCTCTAGCCGCTTTATCCTGTTCCACAGGGTCGCAGGCAAGCTGGAGCCTATCCCAGCTGACTACGGGCGAAAGGCAGGGTACACCCTGGACAAGTCGCCAGGTCATCACAGGGCTGACACATAGACACAGACAACCATTCACACTCACATTCACACCTACGCTCAATTTAGAGTCACCAGTTAACCTAACCTGCATGTCTTTGGACTGTGGGGGAAACCGGAGCACCCGGAGGAAACCCACGCGGACACGGGGAGAACATGCAAACTCCACACAGAAAGGCCCTCGCCGGCCCCGGGGCTCGAACCCAGGACCTTCTTGCTGTGAGGCGACAGCGCTAACCACTACACCACCATGCCACCCACCAGAAGCCATGTAAATAAAAAAATTTTCGGGGGGGGGCATGCCCCCAGAACCCCTTAGCATTAGCGTGTCTTTGGCCATTAGCCACAAATTCCAGAACCAACTACTCCTTTTTTAGCCAGCGACTTCAGATTTTCTGGAGAACCCTGATTTGGAAGATTTCTGGCAAATTACAGATCCAAATATCACTATTAAGCAAAAAAACAACAACAAAACATTAGCTACAAAACAGGCAGAGAGCAAAAATAGCTTGTGTTATGGCAGGATATAAGTTGCGTCATACGATATCTAAATCTAAAATACTGTATTAGTGTCATCCACTGACATTATTTCCTATTTTCTTGCTCCTCGATGGATGCCTCTTGCAGTATGAATTGTGTTACAGCACAGACAGGTATTAGCGGCTGAAATATATTTCAGCGCTGTCTCATTCCATCATACTCCAACTGAAAGCCAGTTAGCTGTCATTCATACCTAATAAATGTGCAATTACAGGGAGCCTCCGAGCCCACACATGATTTAAAAACCACTAGCGGGTTTGAGGCAGTCCTCAGTAAACCACATTTCAATATGAAACCAAACCTCCAGCACTTAAAAGCATCACGAATGTCTCTGTGCATGAGCGAATTCTGTAATCCTCATTTAAGCGCTTGAATCGGTGTCAAGACACAACTATGAGAAGCCTTAAATTAACGTGACCGTCAACGTCACGTCAACTTCGAGCCATCATACTTTCTCCTCAAGCTAAAACCCGTGAGGAGGAGGAGGAGGAGGAGGGGGCTGAGGAGTACTAACTTTTCTTGTAAGGAATATGGAGTTGCCTGTTCAGGTGCCATCATCATCAGTCAAAAATAATCCTCTTATCGATGGCAAATGGGGATGGAACGCAAGAGAGATTTAGCGTTGGAGGGGATGTGATGTTCAAGACTCTGGAGATGACATGTGGGACTTTAAGGTATTAACGCTAAGCTTCCGAGTAAAAGTTAAAGCAAACGATTAATAAGAAGCTTTTTAGCGTATTTATGCGTAACTACCATTTAAAACAAAACTGTCGAAAGCATCAAATCAGCTACTGAAACCTTACATAAGAACCAAAGTGACGGATGATCATACTTTTCATGTGAATTTGTTATTTCTTAATTGTATGCAAGTTAGGAATGATAGGGTTGGCAGATCTGTTACTTTAATTTAGAAACTTTAGTACTCGGATGTAGAAAACAAAACCTTTACTACTATTGGTATTATGCAAAGGTGGTGTAGTGGTTAGCACTGTCGCCTCACAGGAAGAAGGTTCTGGGTTTGAGTCCAGTTGCTGACGGGGGTGTAGAGTTTGCATGTTCTCCCCGTGTCCGCGTGGGTTTCCTCCGGGTGCTCCGGTTTCCCCCATAGTTCAAAGACATGCAGGTTAAGTTAATTGGTGGCTCTAAATTGACCGTAGGTGTGAATGTGAGTATGAATGGTTGTTTGTCTTTATTGCCGCTTTTCCACTACAAACACAGCTGAGTAGGGCTGAGTCGAGCTGAGCGGGGCTGTTGGGGTTGCATTTCGACTACAACCGCGCTGAACCGTGCTGGCTGGAAGTGGGTGGACACATTGGGTGGAGTTAGCGAAAGTGGGTGGATGTCACGTGATGTCGTTAGGTGGCGCAAACAGTGACATCAGTGACCTTTTAAGCGGTAGTCTCACGACCCGGATAGTAAACAATAAACATGGAGGACATGAAGTCGTTAGTGTTGCTGGTCTTGGTGCTGTGGCTTGTTGTCACCGACAACACCAACAGATACTGGCAAGAGCGTATAGATGAGGAGAGGCGCATAAGGCTTCAGAAATTCTCGTAATTCGTAATTCTTCTTCTTCCGGGTTTACGGTGTTTACAGATCCCAGCGTGCTCGCGGGGCGTGTGTGGGCATGTGAGGACACTCCTCCTCACCAATCAGTGCACAGGGGAGTGTCTCCTCACGCCCCTAGCCCCACTCGGCTCGGTTTGGCTCGCTTCAGCCCTACTCCAAAACCGTGCGAGTTTTGGGTGCTGAGTAAGGCTGAAGCGAGCTGAGTCGTGCTGCTCTGAGGTAGTCGAAACGCGAGCCGTGTCGGGCTGAAGTGAGCTGATAAAGGGTAGTGGAAAAGGGCCATATGTGTCAGCCCTGTGATGACCTGGCGATTTGTCCAGGGTGTACCCCGCCTCTCACCCGTAGTCAGCTGGGATGGTGGTTACCGATAATGGATGGATGGTATAATGCAAATGTACAGACAAAAAATAATGCAAGGCTAAATATTATTAATGTAAAGTAAAATGAGAGACCTGACTCTTTCTAGTATGAATGTACTGGGGTGGATTTCCTAAAAGCATCTTAACTAGGACAGAGTGTTCATTGTGATGCTTGCTCTACCATTTAATGATGATCTTTGTGCTGCGATGCTTCTGGGAAACCTACCCCTCTACAATAATCCATCACTATGACGACGTTGGAAATCTTCCAGGCTTCACCAAATCCCACGTTTATTTTCTTATATCTGTTCTACCACTTCCTTCTTCCTGCGTAAACATCCTCCCATGATCACCTGCCACATCTTTATGGGTGTTCACACGGCACATATTTGCATCGATGCTGCACCGATGTATTTTGTTGCGATATATCTTACACCGGTGTAAATTTTGTGGAGCGTTCACACGTCACAAACCTGCTTACTAGAGAGAAGCGTGTTAGCACCGGTGCAGCCCCACTTGCGTTCACACGGCAGTTTTTGCAACCGTGCTATACAATAGTAATAATGCGGAAATGAAATATGCGCATGCGTGAAAATGTACTTCCTTTTCCCGGTTGTCATGGCATCACCAAGCGCCGGGAAAACAACGTGGATGAAGACACCAGTGTTGCCAGATACTGCTGACGTTTTCCAGCCCAAAATATGTTCAAATCCGCCAAAATGCACTTAAAACCGCCCAATCTGGCAACACTGGAAGACGCGCAGTTCTGTTGTTGTTGATATTCGCCATTTTGGAAGCGGAAAATACCAGGATGCAAATTATGCAATGCCTGTATGTAATCAACTCTCCTCACACATAGCGAGTCTACCCCTGTAGCGTTCAGACGTCCCATTTTATATCGGTGCTGCCCCGCAAACTAGCATTTACTGTTAGGACTGGGGACTGTCTTGGCCTCTAGAGGCCGCTGTTATTGCTTTTCTTGTCATGTTTGTTTTGGCCTCTAGAGGCCGCCATTGTTTCTGTGTTTTATGTTTGTTGTTTTCCATGTGTCTTGTGCCCCGCCTAGTCCTCATTAGTGTCACCTGTGTCCTATTTTAGTTTGTGTATAAATGCTTTTCGTTAGAACCTCTGTCCCGTGTCCTTGCTTTTGCCCTTGTGTTTTTGGCCTTTTGTTTTCTTGTTGGATTTTTCACTTAACCTTTGGTATCTTCTGAGCGTTTACATTTTTGCCTTTTTCTTATTTGGTCTTTGAACTTTTGGATTTTCTTTTTTGATCGATCTTCTGAGTGTTTTGCATTTTGGATTATACTTTTTGTTTTTTGCCCCAGAACCTCTGGATTATACTTTTTGTTTTTGCCCTGGATTGTAAATAGTGTATATAGTGTAATTAAACTGTTTTTGATACTCTACTTTCGCCTCACGCCTCTGCACTTGAGTCATCCCCCTGGTGGCCTAGTGGGGGTTTGCTAGATTATCACACCAGCGAACCAGGTTCAAATCCCAACAAAACCCTAACATTTACTCCAGAGTAAATTTCTTAAACCACCTCCCGAGCAGGGTTAGATTTGCACCGGTTTAAGCAGCTTTCAGGGGCTACACCGGTATAACTTTGTACCGTGTGAACGCTCTACCGGGGCAGCCCCGGTGCTACACCGGAGTAAAAGTTGCTGTGTGAACACCCCTTTTTATGAAAACGCCTATTCCAAAACTCCAGAGCAACTCCTCTGTATGGGACTGAAAGACCGGAGAACATTTACTGAGCCACACGTACCGTACAAGGTCGAGTCTGACACAAAACATTCATCTATCTTTACTTTTAACCCCTGACCCTGGTGATGTTAACTCAATATAGCTGCCAGGGAAATTCGTTTTACATTGACCTCCTGTCTCTAAGCTGCTTTGGAATGGAGCGTATGACAGGAGCGAGAGACAGCTTGTGAAGAAAAAAAAAAACAAAAAAACCAACAGATCCATCGACAATGGTGGAAGATGTGAAAATTGTCTGTGTCACGCTCATTAGTGACACCTCATCAAGTATATGCAAAGCAGCTCTGTAAACAAGCAAACAAAACAAGCAGCGATTTCCCTGCCCGGAGCGCGACGGCTGGTAATAAAAGCAACACAAAAGAAACTCGGATGATTGGGAAGATGAAATGCACAAGAGCACAGGAAGCAATCGATTCGCCGTGCCTCAGTATTCAGTGCTCCGCATCAGGGGGAAATGCTGTGCAAGAAAGGAGAATCCATTCACAGCTGGCTGCATTAAAACAGCTCATCTTGGGTTTAATCTTAGAGGCTTCATATCAGCAAACAATGGGATGAAATTAAAAAAAAAAAAAAGGCAGCCATCGGAATCCTCTGTGTGATGGACATGTTAATGAACTTCCTTTCTGTGTGGATTGGAGGACGTTTCAGGGATTTTTGTCCGCTTGTGAGTACTCTGGGGTGCAGCTGGAATGGACACGTGAAATGAAAAGCTCGAGCAGAGGGGAGGCAGGAAGAGTGCAAGTGAAAGTGAAAAGAGAAGAGACAAATTACTACAGCACACAAAAGAAAAGGTGCTGGCTCGCCTCCAACAAGAACTTACACCATTCTTGGCTCCAGCATGTCCATGAGACTAAACCCACAAACAATCAGACAGAGAGAGAGAGAGAGAGAGAGAGAGAGAAATGGACTCCATTTTCTGAGATACCATTGTACATACTTTATGTACTTAAGCTTTCCTTGATCCCAAAAAATTTGAGTAAATACTACAATTAATTCCTGGACTATAATACACAAAGGGGATATAATCTATAATCTAATCTGAACAAAAGCAGGAGGTTCACAAACTGAAGGGAACCAAATTCATCTCACAGACCTCGACAATGTGAAGAAATTATACTGACATCACGATACACTTTACTGAGCTTCAGTACTGCGCAAAAGTCTTAGGCACATGTAAAGAAATGCTGTAGACCACAAATGGCTTAAAGATCTCATCTCATCTCATTATCTCTAGCCGCTTTATCCTGTTCCACAGGGTCGCAGGCAAGCTGGAGCCTATCCCAGCTGACTACGGGCGAAAGGCGGGGTACACCCTGGACAAGTCGCCAGGTCATCACAGGGCTGACACATAGGCCAAGTTTACATTAGACCGTATCTGTCTCGTTTTCTTCGCGGATGCACTGTCCGTTTACATTAAAACGCCGGGAAACGGGAATCCGCCAGGGTCCACGTATTCAATCCAGATCGTGTCTGGTCCGGTGCTGTGTAAACATTGAGAATACGCGGATACGCTGTGCTGAGCTCTAGCTGGCGTCGTCATTGGACAACGTCACTGTGACATCCACCTTCCTGATTCGCTGGCGTTAGTCATGTGACGCGACTGCTGAAAAACGGCGCGGACTTCCGCCTTGTATCACCTTTCATTAAAGAGTATAAAAGTATGAAAATACTGCAAATACTGATGCAAATACTGCCCATTGTGTAGTTATGATGGTCTTTAGGCTTGCCATCCTTCCACTTGCAAGTGGTAAGTGATATGCGCTGGGATCACACACACAGCGGCTCAGTCCTGAATCACTGCTCGTGCGCTCTACTCGCGCGCTGTGTGAGCTGCGCAGGGCCGGAGTGCGCACCCTCCAGAGGCCACTCGCTGTTCAGGGCGGAGTGATTTGGAGCGCAGGATGCCTGCGGAGCCGAGCGTATCCGTGTATTGGTGTTGCTGTGTGCACGCGAATCGTTTTAAAAACGTTAATCTGATGATCCGCTGATACGGTCTAATGTAAACCCCACCACAGACACAGACAACCATTCACACTCACATTCACACCTACGGTCAATTTAGAGTCACCAGTTAACCTAACCTGCATGTCTTTGGACTGTGGGGGAAACCGGAGCACCCGGAGGAAACCCACGCGGACACGGGGAGAACATGCAAACTCCACACAGAAAGGCCCTCGCCGGCCACGGGGCTCGAACCCGGACCTTCTTGCTGTGAGGCGACAGCGCTAACCACTACACCACCGTGCCGCCGCTTGGCTTAAAGATAATGAAATAAGGGGGCGTCGTGGCTCAGGTGGTTAAGGCGCCATACCATGAATGCGGGCGACCCGGGTTCGATTCCGGCCCGAGGTCATTTCCCGATCCCTTCCCGTCTCTCTCTCTCCCGCTCATTTCCTGTCTCTACACTGTCCTATCCAATAAAGGTGCAAAAAGCCCAAAAAAATATCTTTAAAAAAAAAAAAGATAATGAAATAAAATGTTTCAACGTTTAAAAAAATAAGCAGCAAGCCATAATAAATGAAACAAAGTCAATATTTGGTATGAGACGACCCTTTGCTTAAAAAAAATTTTTAAAAAGCAGTCTGAGGTACAGCGAGTGCAGTTTGATGAGGAAATGAGCCGTAGGTTTTACTGAGCATCTTAGGGTTGTATCTCACTGGGCTGCGACAGCCCGCGACTAGTTGGAGACACAACAATTGCGGTAAAATATGCGAATTAGCGACAATTTTCACTTGGAATCACACTGAATTGATATTCACATATTTTACCGCAATTGTTGTGTCTCCAACTAGTCGCGGGCTGTCGCAGCCCGGCTTTCCCTCGGCAGGCAGGGAAATAGAGGAAACCTCACGGAAACTGACTTGAGAAGGGTTCGCAACGGCTTTGTGACACCAGCGCGGCTATTTTGAGAGAAATTTTTCGCACAAATTTTTTGAACATGTTCAAAATTTCAGCGACGAAGGAGCGACACTTTGCGACTCATGCGAGGAAATTGAGAAGCCCCGCGAATGTTTCACGACACTTTTGAAACTCTCTCGTGAATGACGTTCGCAATTTGTCGCAAGCTGTCGCAGCCCAGTGAGATACTGGCTTTACAGAACCAGCCACAGTTCTTCTGGACACTTTGACTGTCACACTCACTTCTTAATTTTGCACCAAAACCCAGCAGCCTTCATTATGTTTTCTTTTTTAATCTGAAAAGTGCTCTCTTATGTCATATGCTGCTCAGATACAAACATTTTTTTTCTGTAGCATTTAATTTTGTGCTGGAAAATGAAACGAACGTTTGGACTCTAAAATGTTTCTGTACTGACACGATAATGTAGAAGTCATAAAATAGAACTCTATAACAAAGTTTGTATGGAAAAAAATAATAGGATGCCTAAGACTTTTGCACAGTACTGTATATCATGATCTCATCTCATTATCTCTAGCCGCTTTATCCTGTTCTACAGGGTCGCAGGCAAGCTGGAGCCTATCCCAGCTGACTATGGGTGAGAGGCGGGGTACACCCTGGACAAGTCGCCAGGTCATCACAGGGCTGACACATAGACACAGACAACCATTCACACTCACATTCACACCTACGGTCAATTTAGAGTCACCAGTTAACCTAACCTGCATGTCTTTGGACTGTGGGGGAAACCGGAGCACCCGGAGGAAACCCACGCGGACAACATGCAAACTCCGCACAGAAAGGCCCTCGCCGGCCACGGGGCTCGAACCCGGACCTTCTTGCTGTGAGGCGACAGCGCTAACCACTACACCACCATGCCGCCCTGTATATCATGATGTTTTTTGTAATTTCTTTTGTTTTATTTATATTAGAAACAGCCAATTTTCAAATTTTCTCCTGAATCTCTAAAACTGTAAAATGTCAAAGTTTACATCAGTACGGAAATGAATTGCTGCCACGCCAGAAAAAGAAAAACGGATCAGGATCATGTTATAACGTGAAAAGTTTATTGATATTTAATAGTTATTCCATGAAATCGAGTCGTACATGAGCTGATAGCTGACGAGGCGCGTAGCACCGAGTTGGCTATAAACCATGTACGACAAGATTGAGTGGAATAACTGTTTTATTCTATCCACATTCACTGTATTTTGAGAAACAGAATTTTTTTTTTTGCAAATTTGATAAATAAAAACTTTATACAAAACGTCCAACAAAATAATTTCCACTTAGAATGTAAACAAACCGGCGAAATGACAGGAGCAATTTGTGAAAAATGCTCTCAGAATAACTCTTGAAAAATAAAAAAAGACATTCTTACCATCAAATACTTTTCTTCCATATTTTGTTGCTTTTTTTGTATTTTTCAGGGCTTTGTTTTCGAGTAGAGCTTTTATTTCATCCTTGGTCTGGTTCAGCAACACACCACCATTTTGTTTTTCTCTACTTACGGTATATGCACTGATAGCCTAGTAGTAGAGTAGCCAATCAGAGTGCGCGATTGCTCATATCCAGTGAATGTGGACAGAATAAAACAAGATACATATATGTTATTTACCAGCTGGGAGGTCCGTATGGTGAAATACTGTGACCAAGGTCTTGAAAGTACTGAGCGAGGCCCTCTGGGCCGAGGTCACGGTATTTCACCATATGGACCGACCTTAAGCTGGTAAATAATATATTTATTTTTTTCTTTACCAAATTCTAACAGAAAACGAGAGCGCCCGAAAGGGAAAACCGAGCCGAGACGCCATATTGAATCCTCATTCACGGCTGTAATGCAAATTGCTTCCTCCTCGGTATACAAGTGCACTTCCATGGCAGGAAAAAAACTACACTTTGCCGCCTATGTAGTCCCCTATTTATACAAATAGGAGTCATTCAGGATTCAGCCATGTTTTTGTTCAGTGTTAGCAACAGTTACAGGTTTTTAGCTTTCTCCTGAAATGTTTTCTTTTATTTCTTCTTCCTCAGGGTAGTAAAACTCGCTTTCACTGTGAACACTGTCGTTATCATTATCCATGATGTAAAATTAATGCCATTCTCCTGAGAAATGCTGGCAAAAATTTACAAGATTTTTGATAAAACTCTTATTTAAAAAAAAAAAAGATAAATGTTGACAAAAAATGCTACTATGTTTGCTGTTGTGAACGAGCGAGTCACCAGAGGTCTGTATCGTAGGATATGGACCCGCTCGCCAGCCAATCAGAGCACAGGATTTGATGGAAACCGGACCTCGAAAAAAAATAATTTCATGTTATTACAGCATACAAACTTATCATGTTGATGAGATTGTAATAGGTATGTGTAATATAAAAAGTACACTGTTATAACAAGAAAAGTTTCTGATTATAACATAAGTTTGTATGTTGTAATAACGTTAAAATATCTTGTTATAACGTGAAAAAAAATCTGGTCATCACAATAAATATTCCACATTATAACATGATACTGATCTGTTTTACTTTTTCTGGTGTAACAGCAATGCGCTTCTATACATCAGTAACAAATCACACAGCCAAAGGGTTTTCAGAGCAGTTCGCATCCCCTGTGTGGACGAACAAAGGTTTCTGTAGTATGATTTACAGTGAGGTGGCTTACTTCATCGGCTTAAAAAAGAAAACCGACCACAGGTAAACGGTGATGAACAGAAATGCATTTCAATCAGTATTTTGAAAAACTCAACAGTGAGGTAACGATCAGATCCTATACCGTGACTAACTGTGAAATCGTGACTGTGGAACAATCCTAATCATGACGTGATATTTGTGTCATAATGTACGACTGCATTCAGAGTATTTTTAGAACTCAAAATGGCAACAAATGACCCAGTGCATGTTTTGTCTCCCAGTATTTAAACAGGTGTTGCATATTTTAAGGCTGTACCATACTGGAGAAGTGATAGAACAAGAACAATTCCCATAGTACATCTAGGGCATGCCAGAAAACGCCAATAAAAGATGCGTTATGGATGTGACAGAAAAAGTATCACTTTTCTTGGGTGACTGTACATTTTTATCAAACTCTGTGAAATTGTAAACCTAATGTCGAAATGGAGCTATCCATTTGATAGAGGGGTCCAAGGTGAATATTAAAAAACCTTTGTTTAAAATATTTTGTATTTCATGCAGAGTTTCGGAAGGAAAAGTCAGCGTTATGGATGTGACGAAATTCCGTTATGGATGTGACGCGTCTGAAATGGACATGGCATATGTTTAGAAAATCAGCAATTTAACCACCATAACCCTTTGAAAAACTCTCTAAATATCAGCTAAAACTATCAAAGTTCTTAAATAATATTTAGGATGGCTATTGTTTTGCTGTTTTGTGGATTTTAGCATACATTTCTGTGGCTTGTGGCAATAATATAGAATTGTACATGATCAAAGTTGATTTTAGCTTGGGCTTTACATTATAAGAAAGAAAGACTGACAGTGACATATTAGGTTGGTTACAAATTGGTTCAACTTATTCACATCTGTAAAATACAGGCTTAGGTGAGATCTTTGGGAGTGGTTTTGATGTATTACATGTTGCTTTATTTTTGCATGGTGAGGTTGACATTTACATGGAATTGCCCATTACTAGATTACAAATTTCTACACTGACACTTATTTTCCCAGACAGATCAAAAATAAGTCTCGGGGGGGGGAAGGATGCCATAAAAAAAAAAGAAAGAAGAGGACTAGTTCTTGTGCAGAACATTTACTTATATACACAGTATTTATTTATCAAATGCACAATCCAATTCGTAATTAATGGCCGAGGTTCGACCAAATGACCAGAAACAAGTGCAATATACAGTAGGTGTAGGAATAAAAAAATAAATAAAATAAAATAGAGTCGAAATATGAGAGCTGGAGTGAGTGCTAGTACTTGCATTCAGTGATGTAGTCGAGTCACTAAACCTCGAGTCCGAGTCCAGTCTCGAGTCCCCAGTGTTCAAGTCCGAGTCCAGTCCAAGTCTCTCATCTGATCTCATTATCTCTAGCTGCTTTATCCTGTTCTACAGGGTCGCAGGCAAGCTGGAGCCTATCCCAGCTGACTACGGGCGAAAGGCGGGGTACACCCTGGACAAGTCGCCAGGTCATCACAGGGCTGACACATAGACACAGACAACCATTCACACTCACATTCACACCTACGGTCAATTTAGAGCCACCAGTTAACCTAACCTGCATGTCTTTGGACTGTGGGGGAAACCGGAGCACCTGGAGGAAACCCACGTGGACACGGGGAGAACATGCAAACTCCGCACAGAAAGGCCCTCGTTGGCCACGGGGCTCGAACCCGGACCTTCTTGCTGTGAGGCGACAGCGCTAATCACTACACCACCGTGCCGCCCCAAGTCCAAGTCAAAGGAAATTTCAAGTCGAGTCCACTGCTGATCCGAGTCGAGTCTGACACAAGCCCCGCTATCAACAGGGCAAATAACATGAGAGAGGGTTAACACTAGCTAGTTCATCAGTCAGCAAGCCTCGCTATCAACAGAGCAATGAACATAGCGTGTCACTTCCTTCTCTGGGTGGAGTCTTGCCAAATGACGACTGAAGTTCGAGGTCGTCCCCGTCGTCTCCTCGATAGTTCTTCTACATATGGAACACACAGCAGTGCATTTTTCCCCACTGCACGAGGAGTCTGTATAAGCAAAGCGGACAATCCTAGGGGCTTCTCTCCAGGCATTTTAGCGCCATTAACGTTAGTTTGTTTCTGAACATGACGTATGAACAGGTGAATGTGCATTCTCTTGCACGAAATTAGTATAAAAAGTAATGTAGATATAAATATCTTATGCCAAATTATTATGACGTTACAAAAAATACAGAAAAAATCCGAGTCCTCATTTCCAATTTGCAAGTCCGAATGCAGTTAATACGCGAGTCCGAGTCCGAGTCGAGTCACGAGTCCTTAAAATTAGGACACGAGTCCTGGACCCGAGTACTACAAGCCTGCGTACAGTAAAAGAAGCAAACCTGCAATAGTGTGACACGTATTACATCATAACTAAATGGATAAACGTGGAACAAGCTAGCCTATTCCTCCCTCTCTCTCTCTCTCATATATATGATAGGTGTTGTAAGTCATATTCCTCTGAGAACTTGTTATCACTGCAAACGGGAACTGTGCTTTCAAATCCCATGTGAACATCAGTTGTAATAATCGCATGCTTTTGCTGCTGTCAGATTCACGTCTCGCACAGTGAAAAAAATCCCCCCGTAATTGACGGTGTTGCATTATTCATTGAATAGCAGAGGAGAAATCCTTACTCTGCTCAAGACAGAGAGGTGTTTTATCTTTCTCTCTCATTCTCTCTCTCTTTTCGATGCCAGGGCGTGTTTTACCACAAGAGCACAAAAGCAGATATCAGTTCAGTGTTCAGCGTTCTCTCAACAGAGCGGTTCCTTTTCGGTACAATGCACACGCTGATCTTTAAAGAGAAAAGATAACTGCGAGACTGACTGGAGGATAAATATCACAGGTGTGAAAATTCATTTTTATTCACTCAAGCACGTCTGAGATTGAAACATTTCTGGAAGGCAACAATGCCTTAAGAGACGTCATCGGTGCTCAACTGTACACACATGGAGAGTACCATGGGAATCAGGTCACATCCCTGGTGTGCCATGTGACTTGTTTTTCAAAATAAATGAAGACTATTGTGATAATACAGTGTATATAGTGAAATCTGTATCATTATTTCTACAAGCTAATCATCTCATCTCATCTCATTATCTCTAGCCGCTTTATCCTGTTCTACAGGGTCGCAGGCAAGCTGGAGCCTATCCCAGCTGACTACGGGCGAAAGGCGGGGTACACCCTGGACAAGTCGCCAGGTCATCACAGGGCTGACACATAGACACAGACAACCATTCACACTCACATTCACACCTACGCTCAATTTAGAGTCACCAGTTAACCTAACCTGCATGTCTTTGGACTGTGGGGGAAACCGGAGCACCCGGAGGAAACCCACGCGGACACGGGGAGAACATGCAAACTCCACACAGAAAGGCCCTCGCCAGCCATGGGGCTCGAACCCAGACCTTCTTGCTGTGAGGCGACAGTGCTAACCACTACACCACCGTGACGCCCCTTACAAGCTAATCATTTAAACATTATTTTCTGACATGGTGATTGGATTATTATGACACAACCGGACGTGCGTTGATAAAAACTGGCCACGATATTACGATCATATTGTTTAATGTAAGGAATAAAACAGATGATCTCATCTCATTATCTCTAGCCGCTTTATCCTTCTACAGGGTCGCAGGCAAGCTGGAGCCTATCCCAGCTGACTACGGGCGAAAGGCGGGGTACACCCTGGACAAGTCGCCAGGTCATCACAGGGCTGACACATAGACACAGACAACCATTCACACTCACATTCACACCTACGGTCAATTTAGAGTCACCAGTTAACCTAACCTGCATGTCTTTGGACTGTGGGGGAAACCGGAGCACCCGGAGGAAACCCACGCGGACACGGGGAGAACATGCAAACTCCACACAGAAAGGCCCTCGCCGGCCACGGGGCTCGAACCCAGGACCTTCTTGCTGTGAGGCGACAGCGCTAACCACTACACCACCGTGCCGCCTAAAACAGATGATGTTAAAGAAAATTAATCAATGACGGGGTGGTGTGATGCGGCCCGGTGAGACATTGCCACCTCAATGTTGATTCTTTTTCAATAACATCATGTCACAAAATGTTGAACCATAGTAATTTGCTGACAATTTGGCTACACTGTACTTTTTATCAGGTTATAGTTACTCCACAAACTTCTCATGAGAGCACGAGAGCATCATCACACTCGTTCAGGCTAGCAAGCAACAAATGTACAAGATGCATACCGCAATATCAATCACAAGGAGCTTGTGATTTGTGTTTCTTCAGTTCCTGACTCACCATTTTAATTCCTACATGCAATTATTAACCATTTAAAGAATTACTAATCACCCGCAAGAGACAGACCAAAGGTGACAGGAGCAATCTGTTGACTGCTAGTATGAAAATAGGGTTAGGAACAGGGTTCTTCAAGTGTTAAAGGTTCTCATAGATGGACAAAACTAGAGAACTACTGGAAGGGTGTTACTGGGAACCTCCTGATGATTGTCGCACGGATTAGTTTTGGGCGCGGTGATAGACGCACCATACAGATTTACAGATTAAATTATGCTAAAGTGTACACTTAAGAACATTTTTACAAAGGCAGCTGACAATGGGGAGGACTTCGCAGCTTTACTTATTGTCTACAGTTTGCATTCATCAATAAGGTGAGAACCATACCCGTTATTAATTCTAACAGTCTCGGATTAATTGAAGAGCTGTGAGGGAATTTTAATGGATGAACATTCCTATTCTGTGTTTCTGTGTGTTGAGCTCAAGTGGCCTAATATACTGAGAAAGATGTTTTTTCCTATGTTGTAATCGCTTTTCTGTGGCCTTGGTGGTAATGAGCAGGGTGCTTGAGTTCGTCCTAGCTTGCATCTTCTCATGATGTAACCACCTTTTCCTGACCTCGGTGGTGATAAGCAGGGTGCCTGAGTTCTCATAACTACGCATCCGCCTGCACGCCAGGTGCACGCTTTAACAAAGCTTCATAGAAATTCTTGAGCCAATCACGTGAAGATGCAAGCAGTAAGCGAATGCCTTTAGAGTGTAATAGATAGCAGCCACTAAAACACAAATCAGAGAGCGCGCGCATACTCTCACATCACTAGAGGTGATGTTCTGCTTTAATTTTCTTTCTTTCCTATAAATAAACTGAAAAGACGACTGCTAGCGTTCTGAAGTGTTTATTAGAAATTTCCATTACAGAGCGCATGTCATAGCATGGCGGCATGCTGGTGTAGTGATTAGCACTGTCGCCTCACAGCAAGAAGGTCCTGGGTTCGAGCCCAGTGGCCGGCGAGGGCCTTTCTGTGCGGAGTTTGCATGTTCTCCCCGTGTCTGCGTGGGTTTCCTCCGGGTGCTCCGGCTTCCCCCACAGTCCAAAGACATGCAGGTTAGGTTAACTGGTGACTCTAAATTGACCGTAGGTGTGAATGTGAGTGTGAATGGTTGTTTGTCTCTGTGTCAGCCCTGTGATGACATGGCGACTTGTCCAGGGTGTACCCCGCCTCTCACCCATAGTCAGCTGGGATAGGCTCCAGCTTGCCTGCGACCCTGTAGAACAGGATAAGCAGCTACAGATAATGGATGGATGGATGGATGGATGGATGGATGTCACAGCATTTACGTTCCATACTTGGGCACTTAGTGATCACACCAGATGTGTACTGTGCCCGAGTCTGACTGAACCGACCCCATTTGTTCAAGTGGGCCATAGTGATCACACTAGTCAAACTGGACTTTGGTGGTCAAACATGCGTGGACACAATTTGGATTGGGTAATGTGAGTAGATCCTTAGACACACAGTATTTATTTTTCAGATGCAGAATCCAATTTGTAATTACCTCTGCCAACTTTGTTGGAGGAGGTTATGTTTTCGCCTCCATTTGTTTGTCTGTCTTTTCCCCAAGGTAACTCAAAAAGTAGTGAACAGATTTGGATGAAATTTGGTGCACAGCTTTAGTATCATCCTAAGTTCAAGTGATCTGATTTTGATGTTGATAACATGTGGCTTGGTGGTGGTATGGATTCTACTGTGTGTCCTTTTAGTTAATAGCTGAGTTTCTATCAAAATTACCAGAAATAAGTGCAACACAGTTGCAGGAATAATTTTTTTTAAGTCAAAATATAAGGGCTGGAGTGAGGAGGAACATGTTGACTGATAGTATAAAGCTTTTGGGTTAGAAAGGTGTTCCTCACGGGTTCTTTGGTAGGTTGAAGGTTCTCCCAGATGGCTGAAACCTGAGAAACACTGGAAGGGTGTTACTGTGAATCTTTCGATGGTAGACGTACAGTTGAACATTGTCAGATTTATCTCCTTTCAATTTTAAAGTCAAAGTCAGCATCAACAACTAAGCAAGATGCTTTCCTGTACGCAGATGATGCATCTCTAGCCACAAAAAGTGCAAGTTCTCTGCAGTATGGAGTTACTGCCCTCAATCAGTCTTGCAAAGCTTGGAGTCTTACCATCAGTAAACTCAAAACTGAAGTGATGCATATTGGCTGCCCTGATCCACCCCCAATAAAGATTGACAACTTCACCCTCAAGCGTGCCAAGAAGTTTACATACCTTGGTGGGGTTATGTCAGAGGATGCCTCGTTAGACTCAGAGGTCAAACACAGAACCTCCCGTGGTGCAGCTGCATTCAAGTCCCTAAGCTCAAGAGTATGGAATCAGGAAGGACTTACCCTGTTTACTAAGCTCACTGTCTATAAAGCTATTGTCCTACCATCCTTGCTGTATGGCAGTGAGACCTGGCCAACTCTCTCACACCATCTCAAAAGTCTGGAAGCATTCCATCAGTATTCTCTACGCCAGATAATTAAAATCAGATGGTGGCACAAGAAGACAAACAGAGAAGTCCTCAATAGAGCAAAGACCTCCACCATTGAGACCATGATTCGCAGCAATAGACTCTGGTGGCTGGGACACGTATGTCGTATGGAGGACAATCGCATCCCCAAACAATTGCTATTTGGCGAGATGGCAGAAGGCAAAGGAAGCAGAGATTGCCCAAGGAAACGATGGAAGGACTGCATCAAGGAAGACCTGAAGGCATTTGGGTTCGACTTGACCACATGGCACAACCTCACCGCAGACAGGGATGCCTGGCGTAACCAGACAGAAAGAGGCCGTGTCCACGCTGAGGAACAGCTTGACCTTAGATCTCAAAGGCGCCGTCAAAGACGTCAACTGAGAGACTCCGCTCGTCATTCGTGACGTGGACCAGAGAGAGAGAGAGAGAGAGAGAGAGAGAGAGAGAGAACTGCTTTTCAGATTCCCAGCTGGGAGAAAATACAGAAATGAAATAATATTATGCTTGTCGAACTCATAATGAACTTTCATAACGCTCAGTGAAAGAACAAGCCACTTCAGAACTAGACTTCTCTCCTCAGTCACTTTGGGGTATTTTGACAGATTTCTACGAACAAATACGTCAAAATACAGTGGTGCTTTAAAGTTTATGGACCCTTTAGAATTTTCTATATTTCTGCATAAATATGACCTAAAACACCATCAGATTTTCACACAAGTCCTAAAAGTAGATAAAGAGAACCCAGTTAAACAAATGAGACAAAAATATTATACTTGGTCATTTATTTATTGAGGAAAATGATCCAATATTACATATATGTGAGTGGCAAAAGTATGTGAACCTTTGCTTTCAGTATCTGGTGTGACCCCCTTGTGCAGCAATAACTGCAACTAAACGTTTGCGGTAACTGTTGATCAGTCCTGCACACCGGCTTGGAGCAATTTTAGCCCATTCCTCCGTACAGAACAGCTTCAACTCTGGGATGTTGGTGGGTTTCCTCACATGAACTGCTCACTTCAGGTCCTTCCACAACATTTCGATTGGATTAAGGTCAGGACTTTGACTTGGCCATTCCAAAACATTAACTTTATTCTTCTTTAACCATTCTTTGGTAGAACGACTTGTCTGCTTAGGGTCGTTGTCTTGCTGCATGACCCACCTTTTCTTGAGATTCAGTTCATGGACAGATGTCCTGACATTTTCCTTTAGAATTTGCTGGTATAGAGGTTTTCGATCCACGTGACCGTTGCCATGTCGACATGTAGATGGTGCCATTTTGGCGGTCACAACAATGGCGACTCCTGCTAGCCCAACATGTGGGTTATCGAGCGACATTACACTATTTTCCCTTTTCACAGCATGCATTGTTTGAATGGTTGCCATGACAACATATGCAAAGATTTTCAACAACATTTTGTGGCAAAAAAATTCCATAACAGTCTACTTCAATGTGATACCAAATAAAAGTAAATTCATTGCAGTTAGAAAAATAGTGTCCAGGTTAAAAAGAGAGAGAGAGAGAGAGTTACATTAATCATATAGAAAAACGCATAATAATTAATATGTCTAGTATTGAATTCTAGTTTTGACCATTGAATATTCACATCTAAAAAGTACAACCCACCCAACAACATGGCTCTGCCTCGCCTGAGTGCACCGTGTATGTTAAACCTAGACTACACATAAGCCGCCCAAACACTAGTAAGAAGCCCAGTGCCAGGTAGCCCCACTGATGAGGCCGAGCAGTCCCCGTCTCACGTATATACGGTAAAACCATGGATGTATAAAGATAAAACCATCGTAGCCTGACTAGTGGGGCTAGGTGCCAGGTAGCCTGAACACCGCCTAACAGGGCTTACGTGTAGGCTAGGTGCTAGGCTACATGTATAATTTGTCATTTATCTCGCATACAATATCTTTAAACTTTTGGAAAAGTTACCTGAGACAAAATGTTCGCCACACAAACGCGTGTGTTCGGTGGGCTGCCAATTCTCTCGCCTGATCGCCACGATCCACTTTTTGCGACACTGTTGATCGGCCGGGAACCTATGGAACGTTAATCCAGGTTTATCCCCTCTTCTGTTGTGGCAGCTAACTGCACAACACGTATCAGGCATTCTACGATAAAAGTAAGCGATGAAGAAGATGGATATTACAAGCGTTGTTTGCTGATAAGCGTGGCTTTGTTTGACCTCCAAAATGGCGGCGTAAACAGTATCACGTGACCCTATGACGTCAGGTCAAAAACCTCTATAATTCAGAATTCATTGTTCCATCAATGATGGCAAGCCGTCCTGGCCCAGATGCAGCAAAACAGGCCCAAACCATGATACTACCACCATCATGTTTCACAGATGGGATAAGGTTCTTATGCTGGAATGCAGTGTTTTCCTTTCTCCAAACATAACACTTCTCATTTAAACCAAAAAGTTCTATTTTGGTCTCATCCATGCACAAAACATTTTTCCAATAGCCTTCTGGCTTGTCCACGTGGTCTTTAGCAAACTGTAGACGAACAACAGTGTTCTTTTTAGAGAGCAGTTGCTTTCTCCTTGCAACCCTGCCATGCACACCATTGTTGTTCAGTGTTCTCCTGATGGTGGACTCATGAACATTAACATTAGCCAATGTGAGAGAGGCCTTCAGTTGCTTAGAAGTTACCCTGGGGTCCTTTGTGACCTCGCTGACTATTACACGCCTTGCTCATGGAAAGAGTGATCTTTGTTGGTCGACCACTCCTGGGGAGGGTAACAATGGTCTTGAATTTCCTCCATTTGTACACAATCTGTCTGACTGTGGATTGGTGGAGTCCAAACTCTTTAGAGATGGTTTTGTAACCTTTTCCAGCCTGATGAGCATCAACAACGCTTTTTCTGAGGTCCTCAGAAATCTCCTTCCACAAACATGTGTTGTGAAGATCAGACTTTGATAGATCCCTGTTCTTTAAATAAAACAGGGTGCCCACTCACACCTGATTGTCATCCCATTGATTGAAAACACCTACTGCTAATCCTAGAGGCTCACATACTTTTGCCACTCACAGATATGCAATATCGGATCATTTTCCTCTTGAAATCTGTGTTGAAATTTGAAATTTGAAATTCGTGTTGAAATCTGATAATGTCATATTTATGCAGAAATATAGAAAATTCCAAAGTGTTCACAAACTTTCAAGCACCACACTGCAAGAACCCGGCTTACAAAAACAAGAAAAAAAAGTAATAAAATGAGGAATATTTTACTTAAAATAAGCAAAATTATCTGCCAACAGAACAAGAAAATTTGACTTGGCAAGATTTTTAAAAACAAGTAAATATATCTAGCTTTAGAAACCCCACAGATGTCTTAAAACTAGTGTATTTATACTAAAAACAAGTAGATTTGTACTACTCACTTTAACATGCTAGATACTTTGTCCCCCAACCAACAGTTTGACTATTTCATCTGGGCATATTGGTGTGCTCTGTTTAAGTAAGTGTTTATACCAACTGAGACCGCCAAATAAATCAAAATCAAAACAACAAACCAATCCATTTTGTAGCCTATTTTTGTTGCCAGATTGACAATACAACAATTCATTTCATTTAGTTATCTGTTTTGTGTTAAGAGATTAAAAGAAAGGATAAGATGCTTGAAATAAGAAATTCTCATCTCATCTCATTATCTCTAGCCGCTTTATCCTGTTCTACAGGGTCGCAGGCAAGCTGGAGCCTATCCCAGCTGACTACGGGCGAAAGGCGGGGTACACCCTGGACAAGTCGCCAGGTCATCACAGGGCTGACACATAGACACAGACAACCATTCACACTCACATTCACACCTACGGTCAATTTAGAGTCACCAGTTAACCTAACCTGCATGTCTTTGGACTGTGGGGGAAACCGGAGCACCCGGAGGAAACCCACGCGGACACGGGGAGAACATGCAAACTCCACACAGAAAGGCCCTCGCCGGCCACGGGGCTCGAACCCAGACCTTCTTGCTGTGAGGCGACAGCGTTAACCACTACACCACCGTGCCGCCCTCCTTATTAAGATAATTGAGGGAAAAAAATGCTTAAAGTAAGTGAAATGCTCTTACACAAAACCTGCCTGGAAAGGAGAATTATCTTGGCAGACAAATAACAGTTGTCTTGATTTAAGATATTTAATCTTGGTTAGATTTTACTTTTTGCAGTGCACTGTATTGTCATTAAATACGACGTTTGGTTCTGATATCCCACCCCATGTTAAAGTATCCAGTCGGTGTTGACAGTTCCATGTGAAACAGTGTGGGTGTTTTTGCCAAATCCTGGTTCTCCGGTACCTGTAGCCTTCAAACCAATGGCGGTCGCAGCAGGAAACTCCGCGGTCTCTCAAGGCCTCCACAAACCGAGTCAGAAAACACACACACACATTTCTGAACGAACCGAGGAACGAAAAGACAGGAATACTGAACCATAAAACCCTGCCCAAGAGCTGCAGGACACCCGAGGGGCAAAAACCGATGCCAATCCGGACAAACAGCAGCAGAGTCAAGCATCAGCGACTTAACACGCTAACAGTGTTTCATAAATATTATTCAACAGTTTGTGTTCTGTCAATTCCTGCAGCTATAACGTCTTACAAGTCAGACTGACAGTTTGTAAACTTGCTCTTAAGTCGGGTTGAATAGATTAGAAAATAAATACCGTACATGACTGCACCAAAGTGCTAGCAAAAACAGGAAAATATCATAGAGCATATATCAAATCAAATCATATCACATCAAATCAATAACTCTACTGTTAATGTGTTTATGAGTGCATGTTTGCTAGCTGAGTGAACAAGGGGACCAGAATCCAAATAAGTCGATGTGATTGTAAGAATAAATAAACAAACAACACTGATAATGAACAATACGACGGTTAGGAGTCAGTCGGTGAAGTTGAAAGGGTCGTTTTGAGTTCAAATCCCATCCTCTGCTTTGATCTGCTCTGCTCGTGCTCTGCTAGCCACCGAGCAGCCCGTTGCTGTGTTACCGGCCGTGCACGCGCTCCATGCATACAGCACTGTGAAAGACCCACTCACCTTTACTGGAGCGCGTGACATTCCGATGGTGTTTTTTGTTTAATTATTATTATGATTATGATGATTAATTGCATGCCATATCAGAGTGAAGGTAATCCCCAGGTACCGCTGGCACCGACCCGAGCCCGGCTGGGATCCCCGGCGGCAGAACGGGCTCCTCTCCACATCAGGATTAACACTAACAGCAGGGGCAGTGTTCAGTTCCCTTCTCTTCTCTTCTCTTCCATGTGGAAGCTGTAATACCGCAGTCAGGCGCTAGGGGACCTCGGGGCACAGCACAGCAGCCTCATAACGCTTCATAACTACTGCATTACTACCGTACATGAACATTACTACATTACTGAATGCAGTGCGCAAAAGTTTTGGCGCCCTTTATTATTTTTTTTTTAGTACAAACATTTTTTCAGCATGGTGGTGTGTTATGGTTAGCACTGTCACCTCAGAGCAAAAAGGTTCTGGGTTCGAGCCCAGCCTTTCTGTATGGAGTTTATTGACCGTAGGTGTGAATGTGAGTGTGAATGGTTGTTTGTGTCAGCCCTGCGATGACCTGGCGACTTGTCGAGGGTCGACCTGCGACCCTGTAGAACAGGATAAGCGGCTAGAGATAATGGATGGATGGATGGATGGATGGATGGATGGATTTCTACCAGGGGCAGCATGGTGGTGTCATGGTTAGCACTGTCGCCTCACAGCAAAAAGGTTCTGTGCTCGAGCCCAGCCTTTCTGTATGGAGTTTGCATGTTCTCCCCGTGTCTGCATGGGTTTCCTCCCCAGACATGCAGGTTAGGCTAATTAGTGGCTCTAAATTGACCGTAGGTGTGAATGTGAATGTGAATGGTTGTTTGTGTCAGCCCTGCGATGACCTGGTGACTTGTCCAGGGTGTACCCCAGCTCTCATCCATAGTCAGCTGGGATAGGCTCCAGCTTGCCTGTGACCCTGTAGAACAGGATAAAGCGGCTAGAGGTAATGGATGGATGGATGGATGGATGGATGGATGGATGGATGGATGGATGGATGGATTTCTACCAGGGGCAGCATGGTGGTGTTATGGTTAGCACTGTCACCTCACAGCAAAAAGGTTCTGTGCTCGAGCCCAGCCTTTCTGTATGGAATTTGCATGTTCTCCCCGTGTCTGCGTGGGTTTCCTCCCCAGACATGCAGGTTAGGCTAATTAGTGGCTCTAAATTGACCGTAGGTGTGAATGTGAGTGTGAATGGTTGTTTGTGTCAGCCCTGCGATGACCTGGCGACTTGTCCAGGGTGTACCCCAGCTCTCATCCATAGTCAGCTGGGATAGGCTTCAGCTTGCCTGCGACCCTGTAGAACAGCATAAAGCGGCTAGAGATAATGGATGGATGGATGGATGGATGGATGGATGGATGGATGGATGGATTTCTACCAGGGGCAGCATGGTGGTGTTATGGTTAGCACTGTCACCTCACAGCAAAAAGGTTCTGGGTTCGAGCCCAGCCTTTCTGTATGGAGTTTATTGACCGTAGGTGTGAATGTGAGTGTGAATGGTTGTTTGTGTCAGCCCTGCGATGACCTGGCTACTTGTCCAGGGTCGACCTGCGACCCTGTAGAACAGGATAAGCGGCTAGAGATAATGGATGGATGGATGGATTTCTACCGGGGCAGCATGGTGGTGTCATGGTTAGCACTGTCACCTCACAGCAAAAAGGTTCTGGGTTCGAGCCCAGCCTTTCTGTATGGAGTTTGCATGTTCTCCCCGTGTCTGCGTGGGTTTCCTCCCCAGACATGCAGGTTAGGCTAATTAGTGGCTCTAAATTGACCATAGGTGTGAATGTGAGATGTGAATGGTTGTTTGTGTCAGCCCTGCGATGACCTGGCGACTTGTCCAGGGTGTACCCCAGCTCTCATCCATAGTCAGCTGGGATAGGCTCCAGCTTGCCTGCGACCCTGTAGAACAGGATAAGCGGCTAGAGATAATGGATGGATGGATTTCTACCAGAAGTGGACAAAGTACCCAACTTCATTACTTAAGTCAAAATACAGATCCCACTGGGCAAATGTTACTCCGATACAAGTGAAAGTTGTCCAGTCAAATTTTTACTTCAGTTAAAGTACTGAAGTATTTGCTTTTAAAAATACTTAAGTATTAAAAGTACATTTTCTGTCAACGCATCGTTGTATTATTGCCACAACGCTTACAAAACCTAACGCCATTACCAAAAACAGAAATGTGAATTCACAAAATGAATGCATGCTGTGCCATCATGGTGGTTTAACGTTAAGCTAGCTAGTCAGTGACGCTCCACCTGACATGCTAGCAAACTCTTTTCAAATTCGAAATCATATTGGGTAGCTAACGCTACTAGAAAAGAAAGATTTCTACATTGTTTATTTGGCAAGATTATGCTAAAGCATATTTCTAAAAGGACTTCAGATAAGTTAACATTATTCATGTTAGCGTAACTCCGTTTTTACATGCTAACTAACAGTGTCCAAGTTAACTAGCTATGTGTAAACGTTAGCTGTGGACAAGGCGATGGCAACTTGTTGGGCAAATCCATAGAAAGTCATTTGACTAACCAGACTGCATAGCTATTGCAATGTTATCGCTAGCTCTAAAAGCACAGACAACTTCATTGCAAGCTTTCTCTTGGAATAAAACGTTTATATACCTCAATATGCCTCTGCAGGTTGGACGGCGAGTTTTTGTAGGCCGTGATGTGGTTCGTTTTAGGCAAACAAAGCAAACATTTCAAACGAAACAAATCTTTAATCCTTTCAGAAAACTGAAACATGGGTTCATGGGCCATAGGTGCATGTATTATTCCCCAGAAGAACCGCCTCCTTCCATTCTGCCATCAACTGATCGTGTTAAATAATGCTGCTGAGAAATCACTGAACTTGATTTTATTCAGTCTATGGACGTGACGTGACCCTAGTGATTACTGATCGGCTGTCTCAGTGTCACCTGGGAAAAAAAACAATCACGTTTTAGAAAAGAAAAGGAAAATACATCCACTTTCAAAGCCGCTTCATACGGTAGTCACGCGTAACGAGGACCTTGATAGAAATGTAGTGGAGTGAAAAGTACGATATTTGCCTTTCAAATGTAGTGAAGTTAAAGTCATAAGTTTCCCCCAAAAAATACTCAAGTAAAGTACAGATACTCAAAAAGTGTACTTAAGTACAGTACTCAAGTAAATGTACTTCATTACTGTCCACCTCTGATTTCTACATTATTCTGTTTCTAACAAACAGAATAGGTTTCTGCATTTAATGTTGTGTGTCTTGGCTCTGTGCTTCGTTAACTGTGCTGCTGCCTGTCTTGGCCAGGACGCTCTTGTAAAAGAGATGTTTAATCTCAACGAGTCTTTCCTGGTTAAATCAAGGTTAAATTAAAATTAAAATTAAATCAAAAATTAAATAACCCTGGTCCTCCTGTAACTTTTGCACCATCAGAGCTCATTTGTTTACTGTAACAATGTTAGTCACTTTACACCATTAGAGTTTATTTGCTTTTAATTTTTTTTATTTATCTTCTGCTCAACACTGCCACTCTTGCACAGTTTATCTTCATTTATCATAATTCTTGTTTTTAGCACTATTAATGCGCATCCACCTGTACAAAGCACACACACACACACATACACATTTATAATTTTTTATCGTTAAATTTTTATCTGTATATTATATAGTCGGCTTGTACTTGGGATATTTTTTCTAAATTCTTTTTTATGTTGTCCGGTGTGTCTTTTTCTTTTTGCATGTCTGATAAGGGGCGGCACGGTGGTGTAGTGGTTAGCGCTGTCGCCTCATAATAAGAAGGTCCGGGTTCGAGCCCCGTGGCCGGCGAGGGCCTTTCTGTGCGGAGTTTGCATGTTCTCCCCGTGTCCGCGTGGGTTTCCTCCGGGTGCTCCGGTTTCCCCCACAGTCCAAAGACATGCAGGTTCGGTTAACTGGTGACTCTAAATTGACCGTAGGTGTGAATGTGAGTGTGAATGGTTGTCTGTGTCTATGTGTCAGCCCTGTGATGACCTGGCGACTTGTCCAGGGTGTACCCTGCCTTTCGCCCGTAGTCAGCTGGGATAGGCTCCAGCTTGCCTGCGACCCTGTAGAACAGGATAAAGCGGCTAGAGATAATGAGATGAGATGAGATGTCTGATAAGTTGCTGCTGTAACAAAACAATTTCCCAGCTTGGGATCAATAAATTAAATCAATCAATCAATCAATCAATAGAAAAATGTTTGTATGCCAGTAAAGAAAGCCGCACATAATATAAGAAAGCACTTTTCAGACCAAAAAAAAAAAACCTAATGAAGGTTGCTGCAAGAATAAACATCAAGTGTGACAAACTCCAGAACTGTGTCTGGTTCTGTAAGATGCTCGCTAAAACTTACAGCTCATTTCATTTCTTTATAAATCTGCACAAATTATACCTGAGATAATGGTTTTTAAAGCAAATATTCATCACATGACATCACAAAATATTGACTTTGCTTCATTTATTCATGTTTACTTCTATTTATATTTTTCCCATGAAGAAACATTTAATTTCATTGTTTTTGTTTTACATTTGTTCATGCAAATGATGTTTTGCATATTCATCTAATATGCATACATCTGCATACTCAATTAAACCAAAAATATAGTCTTTTAATGCTCATCGGTTCATGTTTCTCTCTGTGTGTATTGGTTGGCCCTGTGTTTTCCTTCAGGTTCTCCAGGTAATTAAAAAAAAAACATGCCAGTAGGTGTATACTTGCGTCGAGGTGTGAGTAAGGATGTATTTGTGTGTGTACATGGTGTCCTGTGATGGACTGTGTCCTGGTCCCAGGATAGATTTCAGATCCACCGAGACTCTGACCAGGATCTGACAAAGATGTTGTCAAGAGAAAGACTTTTACAGAACAGTTTGTTTAAATTTAATTTTTTAATTATTTGATGCTAATGCTATTTTTAGTATAAAATCGAACGCAAATCCAACTATTGTCAACATTTTGGGAAATACATCTGTAATATAAATCCTTTTTATATATATATATATATATATATATATATATATATATATATATATATATATATATATATATAAAGAGAGAGAGAGAGAATTTTTATTTAAAAGAAACATAATATACAATGGGCGGCACGGTGGTGTAGTGGTTAGTGCTGTCGCCTCACAGCAAGGAGGTCCGGGTTCGAGCCCCGTGGCCGGCGAGGGCCTTTCTGTGTGGAGTTTGCATGTTCTCCCCGTGTCCGTGTGGGTTTCCTCCGGGTGCTCCGGTTTCCCCCACAGTCCAAAGACATGCAGGTTAGGTTAACTGGTGACTCTAAATTGACCGTAGGTGTGAATGTGAGTGTGAATGGTTGTCTGTGTCTATGTGTCAGCCCTGTGATGACCTGGCGACTTGTCCAGGGTGTACCCCGCCTTTCGCCCGTAGTCAGCTGGGATAGGCTCCAGCTTGCCTGCGACCCTGTAGAAGGATAAAGCGGCTACAGATAATGAGATGAGAGATAATATACAATGGGGCGGCACGGTGGTATAGTGGTTAGCGCTGTCGCCTCACAGCAAGAAGGTCCGGGTTCGAGCCCCGTGGCCGGCGAGGGCCTTTCTGTGTGGAGTTTGCATGTTCTCCCCGTGTCCGTGTGGGTTTCCTCCGGGTGCTCCGGTTTCCCCCACAGTCCAAAGACATGCAGGTTAGGCTAATTGGTGGCTCTAAATTGACCGTAGGTGTGAATGTGAGTGTGAATGGTTGTCTGTGTCTGTGTGTCAGCCCTGTGACTTGTCCAGGATGTACCCCGCCTCTCGCCCATAGTCAGCTGGGATAGGCTCCAGCTTGCCTGCGACCCTGTAGGACAGGATAAGCGGCTACAGATAATGGATGGATGGACAATATACAATGTTGTTTAATGTGTTTCCACTTCAGTTAGTCGGGTTTTGAAGATTTATAAAGGAAATGTGTCACATAACAGCTTAAAAGAAGACGCAATTTGTTTTGTTTTTTTTTAACTCTGAATTTTTTTAAAACAGGTCATCATTAAAAGGTCAACAAAAAGTGCTGACAAAGATCACCTATCACCCTGACCATACTAGAATTTTCATCATGGATTTTACGCACTTGCATTTTCATAGGTGTGTGAAAATCCTTGTTAGCCATTTTATCAGATAACTTAACATATAGGTGCACAATTCCTGATTCTACCCTTTTACCTGTTGCGTTGTATGGCTTTTTTTTTTCCAACTCTGTCCAACACTGGAAGTGGCCCACTATTTCTCTTCACACTGACCTGATACTGTGTGTGGTGCTGGTACGAGTTTATCAGCTACAGCAGCTTCGCTAATGTTTTTAAACACCATGTGTTCTTACTGTCCATTTCACCAAGAACACCTACTTTGTTACTCCACTTTGTTGGTGGACAGATATTATAGACTAAATCATTCTCTAGTCCATCATACGTGTCAAGTTCTGACCATGCGACTGGTGTTGGTTCTCTTGGCTGGATATTTTGGAATGATGGATGTTCAGGAATACAGTAATTATCAGCATCCAAAGAGTACTCAATCAGTGGTGTACCTATAATGAATGGTTCATTTACACTGATGGACAGGAGAGGAGGGACAAAGTATGTATAAAACATGTCGTTGCCAATGTTTAAAAACTATTGTGTGAAAGGATACAGATTACTCCATCCATCCATCCATCCATCCATCCATCCATTTTGGCATATCACTACAGTGACATGGCCACTCTGACAGCTTCAGCCATCAAAGTCTCTATGGAACATAATAGTAGTGGTTTGCCGTTGCCTTCTACTGGATTGTTATAGAGGTTTTTTCTTTTCAGCCATTCACACTTGGACAATTTAGAGTCACCAGTTAACCTAACCTGCATGTCTTTGGACTGTGGGGGAAACCGGAACACCCAGAGGAAACCCACACAGACACGGGGAGAACATGCAAACTCCACACAGAAAGGCCCCTGGCGACCGCTGGGCTCAAACCCAGAACCTTCTTGCTGTGAGGCGACAGTGCTAATCACTACACCACTCAGGAAAGACAAATAAGGCAATGTTCTCCAACCACACTTGTGAAACTAATAATACCGAGATCATATTTGACATTTTCAAAATGGCATTTTCCCCCTCGGACACAGGAGGTTACTACCTGTATAATTGCTTTTAATGAAAAATATCTGATTAAATATTAGTTGCTTCTTTTAATAGATCTTCATTGTTGTAGCTGTACTGATTTTCCGCACTCACATTTTAGTGAAAAAGATCATGCGAGTTTCATTCGGACCTTATCTCCTTGGCCCTTTGTGATTAGCCAAGGGGGAAAAAAGTGGTTAAGCCTCAGGGACTGTAAACATGGAATGTAAATAATTTTATCTCTTGGGATCTCTTGAGAAATTTATAGACCTACCTGTCTGCATTTCAGCCTGCTCGAATAACCCTGGTAATCTTTAAACACTGATTTGGGTCGATACTTTATTACTGGCGGTGGGAATTTAAAAAATGAGCCTGTGATCATTTGATGAACGTGACAGGAATCCCTGTTCATTAGAAGATGTCATGCAGATTTCTAGCTTGATGAATTGATGGAGATTCAATGGAGAGCCGATTAGTAGATTTAGGTCATGCCATTACTGTTCTGAAAGCTAAACAGTGGTCTTCCTGCTTTCCACGGAACCCCTGACGTGCTATTTATTGCCAGGGTGAAGCTGTGTGAGTGGTTTTGTGGAGTAGATGGCGCTTCTTTGGCGATCTAGCCTGTCCCACTTTCTACAGCCCCCCTGCATGCATGTTATTTATGACTGGGTATTAAAAGAGACTGGGGTCGTACCGAGTTCATGACCTATGACATTTCCTTTCTTCAACTCTCAAGGGATACATAAACATGATGGGCCGTTTGAATTAACCACCATTGAGTTAATCAGTTTGCTCTCTTTAGGAGACAGCGAGTGATGAAGACGTTGGATGGTAATTGGGGTGAAGCCGTTAGAGCACATAAGCTCTCCTGACCCCACTTCATCTGTGGGCTTTTGTAGCTATGTCATGCTACACAAGCTGCTTTGTACATGTCTTCAGCAAAACACGGACACTGAAATAGCTTTCAATATAGTGCTTGCTCAACAGGTTACAGCTCCGAGTTAGTGAGGACTCAGAGTGTTGTAGGTTTGAGCCCCAGCACTGTCAAGCTGCCACTGTTGAGTCCTTGGGCAAGGCCCTTAACCTTCCCTTCCCTTCCCTTCCCTTAATTGGCTCAATCTTTCCACAGAGTAGTGGGAAAACATAAGCACAAAAAAGGAAAGACTTCCCCCTTATGGCAAACCTTATGTACTGCAGACCTTTCATCAGCTGTTGCACACAAACTACAGTATAATTTGTAATCATGAACTGACCTATTCATCATCATTTCCATTTAAATAACTAGAAAAATACTCACAGGAAAAAATGTAAATGATAATGTATTAACCACATGATGTCAGATTGCCATCACTTGACTGTTAGTGGCCTATAGAGGGCACTGCAAACTCATAATAAATCTCCAGTCGCAGATTTATTCTGTTTTCTGATGTATTAAAATTTAATAAAGTGGAATACAAGTTATTGTGGATTCAGACAGAAAAGAGTTTTATTAAGACATAAAAAAGCCTTCACTTCTTGTCATGTAATAAATACAGCTGACATGGAAGCTTCTGATTTTTTTTTTAACACAATAGATATCTTTTAGAAACCCCAACAGTAAGAAATCACAATTACATCTGTCATTTTTTATGGACAGGAGTGAAAACAACCAACAGGCAAAACATTAGGAAGATGGTCCATTTTGACAAAAGTTTTTAAAAAATGTTGTTGCACCTTTCGAGAGCACAAACAGGGGACTCAGTCTCAGAAAGTAAAGTATATTATTAAACTTTTAGGAGTATAATGGGGTGGTGTAGTGGTTAGCACTGTCTCCTCACAGCAAGAAGGCTCTGGGTTCGAGCCCAGTGGCTGACGGGGGCCTTCCTGTGTGGAGTTTGCATGTTCTCCCCGTGTCCGCGTGGGGCAGTGTTGTAGTCGAGTCACTAAACCTCGAGTCTGAGTCCAGTCTCGAGTCCCCAGTGTTCAAGTCCAAGTCATTAAAGAAAACTTTGAGTCAAGTCTGAGTCAAGTCCACTACTGAGCCGAGTCTGAGAACAAGATTCCAACGGCACCATTTGAAGGTGGCTGTCGCTGCCTTTATGTGAAACAGTCTCTGCTACTGCGTTGGACTAATGTGACTAGTTTCTCAGATACTCCAGAAATGTAAGGAATGACAATCAGTAACAAACGCAAGAGCACTGTCGTTCCCTACATGTCTGGACTATCTGAGAAACTCAGGAGAATCTTCTATAAACACAACATCCCTGTACACTTCAGACCCAGTAACACTCTGAGGCAGAAACTGGTCCACCCCAAGGACAGAATACCAAGACACAAACAGGGCAATGTAGTGTACGCAATTCAATGCAGTGAGGAATGCACAGACCTGTACATTGGGGAAACGAAACAACCGCTTCGCAGGCACATGGCTCAATACAGGAGAGCCAGTTCCTCAGGCCAGGGCTCTGCAGTCTATCTTCATCTCAATAACAAAGGACACTCATTTCAGGACTGCAGTGTACGCATTCTAGCCAGAGAAGACCAATGGTTTGAAAGAGGAGTAAAAGAAGCCATCTTCGTCAACCTGGAATGACCATCACTGAATAGAGGAGACACCACTTTTCATCCACCTACAATGTAGTCCTTGGCACACTTCCCAGAAAACTGAATACACATCCACACCAAGACTCAGCTGACTTCAATGACTCACATGATGGCAGAGAGAGCCAACGACCCACAGATCACCCTACCCACCCTCTAGGCTGCTAAAACCGTTCACACCCGGCCTCCAGTGACCCTAACACCTACAGGATGAGCATCAACAACCCATGCGACCTCAATGGCTCTCCTTAGGGTTGCTTTTGGTCCACTAGAGGATAAATACCTGGAACTCTTCACTAGTCAGACAGAACTGAAGAAGCCTTTCAGATGAGAGGTGAAACGTCTTCAAGAATTTCAAGCAAGTCCAGTTGCCTTCTTTAGCACCTATAGCGACGAAATGTTTTGTAAATTTAACAATGGTGTGCAAAATGCCATCTCATAATGAATCACTTATCAACCTCAAATCATCTGAACAGCTGAAGACCAATGCAAGTGAGAATGTAAGAACAAGAAGCATCTCTAGGAGGCACAGGAGCATCAACACCATTAACTGATTGGACAAATCTTTTTTCTTTTCTTTTTTTTGTGTGTCAGGGCTGTGTGCTGGTTATGGTGTTCTCCTGGCACACATTACAGAAAGAATTTCTGTAATTTCTACAATAAAATACAAGAATCAAACTGGTATAAACCTTTAAATATGTTTTACAGTTCAGTGCCACAGCCTGCATGGCATTCTGGGAAAATGCAGTATAGTATCTATACAACTGGTAGATTATTTAACAGTTCCACTCAATCAAGTCATACTGTACATGAGCTGATAGCCGACGAGGCGCATAGCACTGAGTTGGCTATAAGCCATCTATGACGAGATTGAGTGGAATAACTGTTTTATTCTATCCACATTCACTGGATTTTAAGAAACAGAGCATTTTTATTTTTTGCAAATTTGATAAATAAAAATTTTGTACAAAACATCCAACAAAATAATTTCCACTTATAATGTAAACAAACTGGTGAAATGACAGTCGCAATTTGTGAAAAATGTGATAATAATTCTTGAAAAATAAAAAAAGATACGTTCTTACCGTCAAATACTTTCGTTCTATATTTTGTTGCTTTTTTGTATTTTTTAGGATTTTGTTTTCGAGTAGTTTTTATTTCGTCCTCAGTTGGTTCAGCAACACGCTCTGCATTTTGTTTTTCTCTACTCATGGTATATGAGCTGATATCCTAGTAGTAAAGTAGCCAATCAGAGTGCACGATTACTCATATCCAGTGAATGTGGATAGAATAATTTAAAATAGATAACCTATAAACAGTAGCTTACTTTCTTCTTGATTTTTCTGTCATATTCTGCCCGATGACGCATTGATTTCATCACTGTTTCTCGTTTCTTACTTTAAATGTTTCTTAACGTATCATCTTTGATTTTAGCATTTTCTATTTGTTGAACTTGATTGTTCATTCTCACAACATGTGTAATTTGATATCTTATAGCCAACCTGTAGACCCTGTGCATGTTCTATAATGATTTGCTTCTATTTCACAATTTATTAACATTTTTATTATTACATAAATCTCGACAAAGGTTTTTACAGAATAAGAATTGCAATTAAAAAAAATCAGCTTCATTTGTTAGAACTTTTTATTCTTTCCAATTTATTTACAATACATATTTGGCAATAAAATAATTATACCCCCCCTAGGAGCTATGTTGTCGGGGGCATTATGCCCCTGTTAGGGTTTCCCAAGGTAGACAGGTCCTAGGTGACAGGCCAGACCAAGAGCAGTTCACCAAAACCCCTTATGGAAATAAAAAAATCAAGGACTGTGACATTGCCCGGTATGGCGCAGCCGGGGCCCCACTCTGGAGCCAGGCCTTAGGGGTGGGGCTCGTATACGAGCGCTTGGTGGCCGGGCCTTTGCCCACGGGGCCCAGCCGGGCTCAGCCCGAAGCGGTGATGTGGGCCCGACCTCCTGTGGGTTCACCACCCACAGAGGTAGCCGTAGGGGGCCGGTGCAGTGTGGATTGGGTGGCAGTCGAAGGCAGGGGCCTCAACTACCTGATCCCCGAACACAGTGGCTAGCTGTTGGGACATGGAATGTCACTTCGCTGGGGGGAAAGAGCCTGAGCTTGTGCGGGAGGTTGAGAGGTACCGGCTAGAGATAGTCGGGCTCACCTCCATGCACAGCTTGGACTCTGGAACCCAGCTCCTCAAGAGGGGCTGGACTCTCCACTTCTCTGGAGTCACCCATGGTGAGCGGCGGCGGGCTGGTGTGGGCTTGCTTATAGCTCCCCAGCTCAGCCGCCATATGTTGGAGTTTACCCCAGTGAACGAGAGGGTCGTCTCTCTGCACCTTCAGGTCAGGGAGAGGGCTCTTGCTGTTGTTTGTGCCTATGGGCCGAATAGCAGTATAGAGTATCCAGCCTTCTTGGAGTCCCTGGGAGAGGTACTGAGAGGTGCTCAGACTGGGGACTCCATTGTTCTACTGGGGGACTTGAATGCTCACGTGGGCGACGACAGTGACACCTGGAGGGGCATGATTGGGAGGAATGGCCTCCCCGATCTGAACCCGAGTGGTGCTTTGTTTTTGGACTTTTGTGCTAGTCACGGTTTGTCCATAACAAACACCATGGTCGAGCATAGGGGTGTCCATAAGTGCACGTGGCACCAGGACACCTTAGGTCGGAGGTTGATGATCGACTTTGTTGTCATTTCATCTGATCTCCAGCCCTATGTCTTGGACACTCGGGTGAAGAGAGGGGCTGAGCTGTCAACTGATCACCACCTGGTGGCGTGTTGGATCCGGTGGCAGAGGAGGAGGCCGGACAGACCTGGCAGGCCCAAACATATGGTGAGGGTCTGCTGGGAACGTCTGGCCAAGCACTCTGTTGAGGAGGTCTTTAACTCCCACCTCCCGGAGAGCTTCTCCCAGCTCCCGAGGGAGGTGGGGGACATTGAGTCTGAGTGGGCCATGTTCTCTGCCTCCATTGTCGACGCGGCTATTCGGCGCTGTGGCCGCAAAGTCTCCGGTGCCTGTTGTGGCGGAAATCCCCGAACCCAGTGGTGGACACCGGAAGTAAGGGATCCCGTCAAGCTGAAGAAGGAGCCCTATTGGGCCATGTTGGCCTCCAGGACTCCTGAGGCAGCTGACAGGTATCGGCAGGCCAGGCGTGCCACAGCTCGGGCAGTTGCGGAGGCAAAAACTCGGAACTGGGAGGAGTTCGGTGAGGCCATGGAGGAGGACTATTGGTCAGCCTTAAGGAAATTCTGGCAAACCATCCGGCACCTCAGGAGGGGGAAGCAGTACTCTGCCAACACTGTTTACAGTGCGGGTGGGGAGCTGTTGACCTCGACTGGGGATATTGTTGGGCGGTGGAAGGAATACTTCGAGGATCTCCTCAATCCCACCGTCACGTCTTCCATTGAGGAAGCGGAGGCTGATGACTCAGAGGTGGACTCGTCCATTACACAAGCCGAAGTCACTGAGGTGGTTTGCAAGCTCCTCGGTGGCAAGGCAGCAGGGGTGGATGAAATCCGCCCTGAGTATCACAAGTCTCTGGATGTTGTGGGGCTGTCTTGGCTGACACGCCTCTGCAACATTGTGTGGCGGTTGGGGACAGTGCCTCTGGAGTGGCAGACCAGGGTGGTGGTCCCTCTTTTTAAGAAAGGGGACCGGAGAGTGTGCTCCAATTATAGGGGAATCACACTTCTCAGCCTCCCCGGGAAGGTTTACTCTAGGGTAATGGAGAGGAAAATTCGGTCAATAGTCGAACCTCAGATCCAGGAGGAACAATGCGGTTTTTGTTCTGGTCGTGGAACACTGGACCAGCTCTATACCCTTCATAGGGTGCTCGAGGGTTCATGGAAGTTCGCCCAACCAGTCCACATGTGCTTTGTGGATCTGGAGAAGGCATTCGACTGTGTCCCTCATGGTATTCTGTGGGGGGTGCTTTGGGAGTATGGGGTTCGGGGCTCTTTGCTAAGGGCTGTCCAGTCCCTGTACGAACGGAGCAGGAGTCTGGTTCGCATTGCCAGCAGTAAGTCAGACCTGTTCCCAGTGCATGTTGGACTCTGGCAGGGCTGCCCTTTGTCACTGGTTCTGTTCATAATTTTTATGGACAGAATTTCTAGGTGCAGCCAGGGGCTGGAGGGAATCCTGTTTGGGGAACCACAGGATTTCATCTCTGCTTTTTGCGGATGATGTTGTCCTGTTGGCTTCTTCAAACCAGGACCTTCAGCATGCACTGGGGCGGTTTGCAGTCAAGTGTGAAGCAGCTGGGATGAGAATCAGCACCTCCAAGTCCGAGGCCATGGTTCTCAACTGGAAAAGGGTGGCTTGCCCTCTTCAGGTTGGTGGAGAAGTCCTGCCTCAAGTGGAGGAGTTTAAGTATCTCAGGATCTTGTTCACGAGTGAGGGAAGGATGGAGCGTGAGATAGACAGGCAGATCGGTGCAGCCTCCGCAGTGATGTGGTCGCTTTACCGGTCCGTCGTGGTGAAGAAGGAGCTGAGCCAAAAGGTGAAGCTCTCGATTTACCGGTCAGTCTACGTTCTGACTCTCACCTATGGTCATGAGCTTCGGGTAATGACCGAAAGAACAAGATCACGGATACAAGCAGCCGAAATGAGTTTCCTTCGCAGGGTGGCTGGGTGCTCCCTTAGAGATAGGGTGAGAAGCACAGTCACTCGGGAGGAGCTTGGAGTAGAGCCGCTGCTCCTCCACATCGAGAGGAATCAGCTGAGGTGCCTCGGGCATCTCTTTCGGATGCCTCCTGGATGCCTCCCTGGGGAGGTGTTCCAGGCATGTCCCCCTGGGAGGAGGCCCTGGGGAAGACCCAGGACACGCTGCTGGCCTGGGAACGCCTCGGTGTTCTTCCCGAGGAGCTGGCCGAGGTGTCTGGGGAGAGGGAAGTTTGGGCTTCCATGCTCAGACTGCTGCCTCCATGACCCAGCCCCGGATAAGCAGAAGAAAATGAGATGAGATGAGATGAGATGAGATGAGATAATTATACCCATATATTATTCTGTAAAAATGCAGTTTTAAAAATGGCAGTACAGTGTGTCATAAGTGTAAACGTGCTTTACAGTGTGAATGGTATAAATACAATGCTGAATTATTGACATATTAATTTAAATAATTGTACTGAATCTCTGGCAACTCTGCAGTGAGTAAGCCAGTCATTTACAATGTATTTTTTTCTTTAGGATTTGAATAGCACAGTGCTGACCAAAATTTACTTCTCTATGGCTACAGTTTATCCACACCTGGATAGACATGTCCTTCAGCATGATAATGCACCGAGACACAAGGCATGTATCATTACTGAATGGCTTCCAGAACATTCCAGCATGTTCGCCTTGCTTCAGTGGCCTGCACCGTCCCCAAATCTCAACCTTATCTACAATCTTATAATGTGATGAGGTCGAATGACCTGCTTGCAGTAAACCATCTGTCCAATACCCAGCAATATTTTAATAACATTTTAATAATACTGTATATCATACATAAATCTCACACTTTTTTGTTGCTAGTTTCATACTTATTGTTCTGCATGATTATAACATACATGCATTTTACTTGCAAGCAGAAAGCATGTTTTATTTCTGACAGATTTATAGTTATAAATTTCACAAAACCACATGTTTTCACGAATAACTTGCTCTTGGATTAGTGAACATTACATTTATATCTCGTCCTGTGCTCCTCTGTGACACACATGTATCATGTTGTTGCTGTTAAAACTTACAAATAACAACATTCACAGAATAAACCTCAAGAAAGGCAAATACTTTTATAAGTCTACTCATCTAGTGGCTTGGTACAGTATTTCGACAGTGTATTTAGTGTAAAGCTTTGTCATATCGCAGCTAGTGTCATTTTTCTACACAGTATTTCGTATGTTTGGAGTCTGTACTGTTTTGGTGCCATGCTGTTTTATCATAATACAGTTACGTTCATTTTATATGGGCGGCACGGTGGTGTAGTGGTTAGTACAGTCGACTCACAGCAAGAAGGTTCTGGGTTCGAGGCCGGCGAGGGCCTTTCTGTGTGGAGTTTGCATGTTCTCCCCGTGTCTGCGTGGGTTTGCTCCGGTTTCCCCTACAGTCCAAAGACATGCAGTTAGGTTAACATGGGGCGGCCTTGGGCTGAGGTGCCCTTGAGCAAGGTACCTAACCCCTGACTGCTCCCCGGGCACTCTAGTGTGGTTGCCCACTGCTCTGGGTGTGTGTGCGCATGTTCACTACTTCAGATGGGTTAAATGCAGAGGATGAATTTCACTGTGCTTGAAGTGTGCATGTGACAAATAAAGGTTTCTTCATTGTATGGTTGTAATCATTTTAGTGTGGATGTTGAAGTTAAAGGTATGTTTCCTTGTTGCTGGTGTGGTACCTTCTAGGTATCATCAGGGCTTAACTTGAGCCGGAACATGACGGAACAAGATCCGGAACCTCCGTCGTCGGATCCGGCAGCTATTTTGATTTCATTCGGTGTTCTGGCAGCTATTTAAATGGATCAGATCACCTCCGTGACCATCACAAAGGGGAAAAAAAAATCAAACAATAAATTAAATAAATAAGTAAATAAAAATTTGTTTAGTGTTCGGTTTTGATTTTGATATCTGTTGTTGATTTCTCTCCTATGACATCCACAAAATCTATGCGAAAGGGGAAGGGGGGGGCATGGGGTGTATACTTCCGCTCAATAGAACACCGGGTTTTTTGTAGCCGTTAGCTTGCGCTGTGGAAAAAATGGCAAAAAAAAAACAAGAAAGCTTACTAAAATTTTTAAAATGAATTCTCCAACTTGTTTTGTAAACCCTTTATTTCTTAACTATTACTTGAATTGATTGCACTTATGTTTGCTGGCACTTATGTTTGCTGGTACTGCTTTTAAACCTATATATATATATATATTTTTTTTTGCTAAGCGGGGCCACTGCCGGGTCGGTCGACACGTGGTAGGTCTATTGTTCAAATGTGTTCTACGGTCTATGGGGCTGCGTTGTGGGTGCAAGTGCCAGGACCGTTTTATTTATTTACTTTCTTTATAATCTCAGTCAGATACACAAGCAAGATTAAGTCTTTACTCTGCTGTGTTTTATTATGGCCATCAATATATTGTAACCTGTGTTTGATTTGTTAATTGTTGATCCAGTTGTTGCCTTAACGCAGGGGTCTGCAATGGCTCGGGAGCCAGATGTGGCTCTTTTGGTGACTGCATCTGGCTCGCAGATTAATCAGCTCACATTGAGATCAAGAAGTACACCTCCATTTAATGAAAGTCAGTTAGCTGTCCGCAAAGCAAAGCCTTTTGACAAAGAACATGGCGAAAAGGGAAAAAAGGTGACTGGTAGGCTACCGTACATTTCAACAGGAATGGACAGAGGAATTCGCCTTTGTGGGGTGAGAGGGTTCTGCTTTGTGTCCAATAGGCCTATACAATGACAAGATTGCATTGATGAAACAATGAAATAAAGCGGCACTTCGAAACACGCCAAGCTACGTTTGCGTCAAAATATTCAGCGGGGAACAGGAGGAAGACGGCATGTCAAGATCCTCTTCATTATGAAAAAGAATATATTACACTCAAATTGTTGGTTATACGTAAAAATGCATTTTAGTTGTATTCAGCGTCACTTTTTATATATGGCTCTCACGAAAACGTATTTGAAAATATGTGGTTTCATGGCTCTCTCAGCCAAAAGGTTCCCGACCCCTGCCTTAACATATGTGTGGAGAGCAAGAGTGAACTTGAGTGCCTGTTTGGAGAACATTCTGAGCGTTGTCCATTGTTGTCCAGGATTTGATAACTGGTGCTGTTGCAATACATGTCATGCAATAGGCGTGTGTGCGTAAAGTTATAGTAAACCGCCCCCCGCCTTTTTTTTTTTTTGAGCCGCCGGACCCACCCACCTCCTGCGTTCCGGGACCTCCCACTTCACAAATTAAGCACTGGGTATCATACAGGGTCATTTTTTGTACCTTTTAATGTGTATCTCTCACATTAATCGAAATATTAATCCAGCACACTTTCATTCATTCATTCATTCATTCATTCATTTGCTCATTGATTCATTCTTTTCCTTGTTCATTCATTCATTCATTCATTTGCTCATTATTTCATTAATTTGCTTATTCATTCCTTTGCTCATTCCTCCATTCATTTGCTTGTTCATTCATTCCTTCATTAATTCATTTATTTCCTCATTCATTTGCTCATTCATTCATTCATTCATTCATTCATTCATTCATTCATTTACTCACTAATTAATTATTTTCCTCATTCATTCGCTCATTCATTCATTCATTCATTCGTTCATTCATTTGCTCATTCATTCATTCATTCCTTTGTTCGTTCCTTCATTTGTTTGCTTGTTCATTCATTCATTAATTCATTTGCTCGCTCATTCATTCATTAATTAATTTGATCATTAATTAATTCATTCATTTGCTCATTCATTCGTTCATTCATTCGTTCATTCGTTTGCTCATTCATTCATTCATCTTCAGCAACTATGCTGTGCTAATCAGGATCATTGTGGATTTGGAGCCTATCATAGGAACACTAGGCATGAGGGGTGAACTTAACATAGCCTCTCCACCTAATGGTCTGCTTTTAGAAAATGGGAGAAAAACAGAAAACCTGGAGGAAACTTACACAAGCATGGGGAACACATGCATTATCAAACCATAAAATGTGTCCAAGTATGTGTGTACACAACCTTTAAAACTGAGCTCAGGATTTAACCAGAGACCGTCAAGCTGTGAGGCCTCAACAGTACCTGCTATCCCACACCAATAAAAGTACATAATTAATCCATAAGGACTACTAATGTACCTTTTATACCAAAGCTTCACTCTAAAAGCAAATTAAAAATACACATTGTGTACCTTCCTACTTGAAAGATACACTCTACTGTGGCCAAAGGTTTATGGACACCTGACCATCACAATCATATTGGATACTTCCCCAAACTGTAGCCCCAAAGTTGGAAGGACCCAGTTGTCCACACAGAATATCTTTGTACGCTGTAGCTTTACTGTTTCCCTTCACTGTAACTAAGAGGTTCAAACGTGTTCCAGTATCGTAATGCCCTTGTGCACAAAGTGAGCTCCATGAAGATATGATTTTCCAAGGTTGGAGTGGAAGAACTCGTGGCCTGCACAGAGCCCTGACTTCAACCCCACTGAACACTTTTGGGATGAACTGGAACACTGACTGCACCTCAGGCCTCCTCGCTAAATACTGTATCACTAATGCTCTTGTGGCTGAACAGGCAAACCCCACAGCCATGCTCCAAAATCTATACTGGAAAGACTTCGCAGAAGAGTGGAGGTTATTACAAGAGCAAAGGGGGGTAAAATCTGAAATGGGACATTCAGGAAGTAGATATGTGTGTGATGGTTGGGTCCACAAACTTTTAGCTGGTATAGTGTACATAAACAACATGAAGATATCACCCAGGAGTGAGAATGTATTGTAGATGTTGTGGTATTTCCAAATATCTTGTACTGAAGTGAAGCTCTGGTAATCACCTGGTGGCTTGAATCACGTGTCTTAAACTGTATTAGACTCCTGCCCTCCAGGACTTTAATTTGGGGAACACTGATACAGGCAATATGGCATCTCTCTCTCTCTCTCTCTCTCTCTCTCTCTCTCTCTCTGGCCACATTAGGAAGATCTCAACTTCACAACGTGTCCTGATCGATTAACGTGGGACGTGAATGTCACGTGTGAAAAGGGCGTGCGCACATTTAAAGGCCACAGGTTCACGTCACGCGCATCTTTGATTAGAGAGCGCTGTCCGTGCGCAGATGGCTGCTATTCAGCGCGTATGCGGCCAGCGCCTTTGACGTCACGGCATTCATCAGCGCACGCAGTAGATGAATGACTCCCTGCCTGAGGACACGAGTCTTATGAGTTTAGGGATCGCAGGTTTACAAAAGGCCATGCACAATTAAGAGGCAGTGGGAAGAAATGAGAGGCCACACATATGCACTGATTACTGGGTCACGCCTTTGCTTTTTAGACTGCCCTCCATTTCAGTGTTGTAACCTAAATGTCTCCTAAATAGTCGTAGAATTGCTTTCATACAGATAAAGCTCACATGCAGTGTTGTTTACTTTATTTATTGCCACCATAACGCCTTAATTACTCCAAGACACGGTGTTACATGGAGTAGCAGTCCTGTAGCGTGCTTTACTTTCATCATCCAAACTTTACTTTGACATTCTGTAAAAAAAAAAGAGACCAAATTTTGTTTCATGAGGTGATTATGTCTATGCTCTGTCAAAAGTGGCAACCTTGAATTTCTTTGTCACTATTATGTGCTGCCCTGAAATGTTCACCATTTGTACCGTTAATGCTAGTAAACGTGGATGTAGCTAGTGTAGCTTTAAAAATGATTTACAGTTCATAACTGGGCCAGAGTTATTTTTAGAGTAAAGCTTTAAAGGTAGACTGCCTTTCAGATTTTTCAAGTTTACATCATAAAAAAGGTGGCACGGTGGTGTAGTGGTTAGCGCTGTCGCCTCACAGCAAGAAGGTCCGGGTTCGATCCCCGTGGCCGGCGAGGGCCTTTCTGTGTGGAGTTTGCATGTTCTCCCCGTGTCCGCGTGGGTTTCCTCCGGGTGCTCCGGTTTCCCCCACAGTCCAAAGACATGCAGGTTAGGTTAACTGGTGACTCTAAATTGACCGTAGGTGTGAATGTGAGTGTGAATAGTTGTCTGTGTATATGTGTCATCCCTGTGATGACCTGGCGACTTGTCCAGGGTGTACCCTGCCTCTTGCCCGTAGTCAGCTGGGATAGGCTCCAGCTTGCCTGCGACCCTGTAGAACAGGATAAAGTGGCTAGAGATAATGAGATGAGACGTCATAAAAATAATTTTCCCAGACACCCAATTATTTTTGCTTAGAGGACCGAAAGCTACTGAACTCGAATCACAGACTTCCAATTTCATTAGCTTTTTAAAAAATGGAATAATTAATGAATTTAGTGCCATGTGACCCTAAATTCTCCGCTATTTTTTCCTGCTTCACCATGACAATACAAGATACGACATCATGCATCACGTGGTGGGCTTTCCCCTTTTGCGCAAGGCATTGTGGGATACAAATTTGAAACCGGAGAGAAAAATGGAGGACGCGAATGAAACATGAAAGACTGACTACAGTAACGGAAAGCGAGAAGAAAAGACATTATGTTGCGAAGGAAAGGAAACGCAGGACCAAACTAATAAATATCGGCGGTCAGCGAGCACCTCAGTGTGATCAGCTGTTCGTTTAGCGACAGAATGATGTAATTGTCAGTGCATGGTCAAAGATAAACCTGCGCATGCGCACACGGACTTCCTCTGTCTGCTTGACTGCGCGAACGAGCGATTTCATGCACATTATTTGCTAGGGAATCCCCTCAAATTAAATAACTTCCCAGCCACGGAATGGCCTGTTTTTGTGAGATATTACAGAAATAAACATATATCACAATGACCAAATTTCAGAGGGAACTAAATTTCACCGATTTTATGAAATCGAAAGGACTTATAGCTTGAAAGGTAAAAAAAAAATGAAGTGATACAGCGGTTCATCAACTTTTTCAGATATTATGGACGTACTGGCTTTTCAAAACACTGGAAATTCATATCTGCTTTATCTCCTTTAATTCTCCCTGTAATCTGTAGCATAAAACAAATTTGCATGCAATAGCCTCGTGTCTCCATTCAAGGTGCATTTATTTTTCCACTTGCTTATCAGAAATAAAAGGTATAATAGATTGATAGGCCATATTATGAAGAGGAGATTTCAAAAACGGCCGAGAGTAAATTAAAACTCCTCGTTGAATTGTTAACGTGGCGTGTATTTGGTGTGTGAGCGTTAATACATGCATGGGTCCAGTGTGTACAGATGGTCTGAGCGTGAGCCTGAATAAGGCCGAGTCTATCCGGCCTCTCTCAATATGCGAGTTAATGAGAACAGACTGACTTTCTTTTCCCCCCCTCTACATTCCCTTTCTTCTCTCTCTCTCCTCTCTCTCTTTTCTCTCTCTCTGTCTGTCTGTCTTCCTCTCACCCCTCTCAATCTATTTCCATCTGTTTGGAGACAAAGGGCTGTGAGCCAGCTCCAGCCTGGGTCCCTGCTGGTGAAGTAGGCAGGCATAATGTGGTCCATCCCGGGGGCCACATTTCAACACATGGACCTGCCTTTGTGTCTTGCTGCTTGTATGGCACACAACACACACACACACACACACACACATGAACTCACGCTCTACAACAGCAACACACCTCTGATGGCTACGAAGAGCAAGAGAAAAGGAAAAGGAAAGAGAGGGGGGAGAGTTCAGAGGCATTGAAGACGGAGCACACTTATAATGAAGGTGCACAGACAGGAGAACTACACACATAACCCAACACACACACACACACACACACACACACACACACACACACACACACACACACACACACACACACACACTTTGCACTGAGATGCTTTTTCCAGACCTGTGGACATATGGCTGCTTGTTGTCATGTTTTCTCTTCTAGCCAGAAGACAAGATGCTCCCCATTGGAACAAAGGGGAAATGTGTCTGTTGGCCCATTTCAGTTTTTTTTGTTTTTTTTTTACACAAGCCCACCTGAATGAACAGAGAGTGCACAGCTCCCAAAAAAGAAACAATGGTGATTATGGTTGTGGGTCCGTCTGTACACTTTCTGACATATGGTCACTTGTAGGCCTTTGCCATTACATAATCCATGGTGAAAAGAGGTGCAATATGGCTCTTTCTCACACACACAGACACACACTCATACTGGCCGCACTGGCAGATTGCTACTGCCCACAGCAGGGCTACAGCTGGCAGGAGCTTTGGGTTGGAATACACACAGAAGATGAGAAGGAATGGAAGGAATAGATATATGACTAACCACACATGGCCAAATGAGGTACCAGAGGAAGGAAGCATTAACAGTTAAAAGCAGAAACATGTTTGAGTGCTGATTGATTACAGCAATCAACTGCAGATGAGAAGTTATATATCACTATTGTCAATGCTTAATCATTATTTAGGCTGTATACACACTTTATTTTAATTATACACTCTATTATTCCATAATACTGGAGTTTGTGCATCCAATGTTAAGAAATCACAAGATATAAAAAATAGGTACCGTATGTGTACATGTGGTTACTGCTTATAAATAAAATTGTTTTCTGATCTGATGCCGGCGGCACGGTGGTGTAGTGGTTAGCGCTGTCGCCTCACAGCAAGAAGGTCCGGGTTCGAGCCCCGTGGCCGGCGAGGGCCTTTCTGTGCGGAGTTTGCATGTTCTCCCCGTGTCCGCGTGGGTTTCCTCCGGGTGCTCCGGTTTCCCCCACAGTCCAAAGACATGCAGGTTAGGTTAACTGGTGACTCTAAATTGACCGTAGGTGTGAATGTGAGTGTGAATGGTTGTCTGTGTCTATGTGTCAGCCCTGTGATGACCTGGCGACTTGTCCAGGGTGTACCCCGCCTTTCGCCCGTAGTCAGCTGGGATAGGCTCCAGCTTGCCTACGACCCTGTAGAACAGGATAAAGCGGCTACAGATAATGAGATGAGATAATCTGATGCCCATACAGGAAATATCGCATATATATCCACACGTTATCAATTATACTCGCCTCATCTCTTGCAAGCATCACCAAGCTGTGAGCAGCATCAGGGCTTGTAGTATTTTGGTTACTGTGTTTTGTTGAAAATACAGCGCTGTGAACTAGATCTATGCTCAAAATAGTAAGAAAGCACTTGTTCATGAATTGTCTTAGAAGCATTATTTAGTACTAATGAGCACATTTTGTTTCACAAGTGTAGTGTAAAGACACTAAAATAAAAAATTTAATAAAAAAATTTAAACGAATAGCAGAAGTTTGATATCGGCTTCTCAGTATATCTGCCAAAAAGCTAAAAAAAAAAACCCTTTCATTTGTCCTTTCAGAAGGACCAAACTAAAGCTGTGATAATCAAAAGGTAAATTTTCTTAAAATAAACACCACTAACTTGAGATCGAATCAGCAGTCTTGGCGAACCACGAGGTGAATTTCGTTTGTTTTTATCTGCTGATTATCTTCTGATACTACGAAGTTATAACGAGGTTTCTGGTTCTGATTGGTTCCAAAGTTTATCAAGAAGTAGAACGAGTAATCAAACTTGATCAGGATAAGTGCTGATTGGTTACGAAGTTTCGCTATTGTTACACTCATTCTTACAACACGATGACAGAGGCTTCGCCACTCATTCTTGTGTACCTTTGGATAACGCGAGATCAACGGTTCGTATCACGAAATCACGATTCGCCATTCTGGTGATTGTAATGCTTATGCATATGCACAGTGCGCTATTGTTACACTTATTCTTACAACACTGCCTCACTTTGCCTCTATGAGGCAGTAGCCACAAAAACTGACTCAGGACAAAATGTTGTTGTTTGTTGATTAGGGCTAAACCTTGGACATGGCAAGCGCTCATCATTTCAGCCATTCATTTCTTGTATGGTGTTGTATAAAAGATGAATTACAGGTTACTGCTTAAACATTAAAGGAGATCAAAATGCTTTTAATAATTAACACTACAGGATGTAAGAGTTTGATATGTCAGGCTGGTCCAGGAGAAAAATTCTCTGGCTGAGTTCTTCTCCACTGCTAAGTCAATACGCATTCAGAGAGAATTCATTTCTGTATCACAAACAGTATAATACACATGAAAATGAATAGTAATGACACCAATAATGCACTGTCTCGCACAGTCTGGCACTCATCCCAAGTCTTTGTGAATCAGAGGATATAATCATTTGCTTATGTTTTATTTATCGTGCACATTAATATGACTGATGACAATTTGATTACTGACTACAACATAAAAGATGAAGCTCATGCTACTCATGCTTGCTCAACTGATGAGTAGACTTGTGTCTATATGTATCAACAATGGCTCTGCAGATATCTAACAGCGACAGACACAAGCTAAACAACTAGCTCGAGCTAGCTATCTAAAATGTAGCACAGCAAACTAAACTATAACCTCCACTGTGTCACTGCCATTGTGTGTATTTATAATACTCAATCTGTGTGTTTTGTGTATTTTCTTATGAAATCTGTGTAAGTTGCTCTGTAGCCTGTCAAAAACATTAGACGTTAGCCATTGTGGTAGCATGCTAAGTAAAAGACAGAGCAATAAATATACTTTATAGGTGAAGATTTAGAAAAAAAAAAATAAAATAAATATATATATATATATATATATATATATATATATATATATATATATATATATATATATATATATATATATATACTAAAAATTAAAGCTATACTGCCTTTCAGATTTTTCAAGTTTAGGTCATAATAATAATAATAATAATAAGTTAAATTTATATAGCGCCTTTCAAAAAACCCAAGGATGCTTTACAATTATAGACAAAGGAAATAAATAAATAAATAGATAATAAATAAATAAATAAATAAAAAGTAAAACGTCCACCAAGTAGGGGTCAGGATGTAATTCCCGTGGTGTAGCAGTCACAGTCCCACCAAAAGGCGCACGAAAACAAGTCCCACATCTCCAGCACCGCCGCCGCGACGCCGTCAGCAACATCGCTCAACACCACGCCATGGATCCACAAAGCGAGCAGAGAAGCTCCGCCACGCAGAGCACTGGTGTGTCCCAAACCACCTGCACAGCCGCCACGACACCACCGAGCAACATCGCTCGGAACATCACGCCGAACATTAAAGCGCAGAGCGCTGGACAACCACGATGTAAAATGAGCAACAAGCTCACTGCAGTCCACAGCTGGGAGCGCAGGCATCATCCACGGCAAACCAAGGCCTGGAGGGAACCGACGCCCAAAACTAGGTCCGGAGCTACACCACAACCGGCGGACAAAACATTCAAACAAACATCAAACTACACAAACACACAGGAAAAAAAATAGAAAAATAAATAAAATAAAATAAAGAAGCTCTGGTATAAAAATAATTTTCCCAGACACCCAATTATTTTTGTTTAGTGGACCGAAAGCTACTGAATTCGAATTGCAGACTTACAATTTTATTAGTTTTTTTTTAAATAGAACAATTATTTGTGGGGTGGCACGGTGGTGTAGTGGTTAGCGCTGTTGCCTCATAGCAAGAAGGTCTGGGTTCGAGCCCCGTGGCCGGCGAGGGCCTTTCTGTGCGGAGTTTGCATGTTGTCCGCGTGGGTTTCCTCCGGGTACTCCGGTTTCCCCCACAGTCCAAAGACATGCAGGTTAGGTTAACTGGTGACTCTAAATTGACTGTGAGTGTGAATGGTTGTCTGTGTCTATGTGTCAGCCCTGTGATGACCTGGCGACTTGTCCAGGGTGTACCCCGCCTTTCGCCCGTAGTCAGCTGGGATAGGCTCCAGAGATAATGAGATGAGAACAATTAATGAATTTATGGCCACGTGACTCTAAATTCTCCACTATTTTTTCTTGCTTCACCATGACGCAATACAAGATACTATGTCATGCATCATGTGGTGGGCTTTCCCCATCCGCGCAAGGCATTGTGGGATACAAATTTGAAACAGGAGAGAAAAATGGAGGACGCAAATGAAACGTGAAAGACCGACTACAGTAACAGATAGTGAAAAGACGTTATGTTGCGAAGGAAAGGAAACGCAGGACCAAACTAATAAATATCGGCGGTCAGCGAGTACCTCGGTGTGATCAGCTGTTCGTTTAGCGACAAGATGATGTAACTGTCAGTGCACGGTCAAAAGTAAACCTACACATGCATACACACACACACGGACTTCGTCTGTCTGCTTGACTGCACAAAGCAAGTGATTTCATGCACATTATTTGCTAGGGAATCACCTCAAATTAAACTACTGCCCAGCCACAGAATGGCCTGTTTTTATTTTTTTTACATATTACAGAAATAAACATATATCACAATGACCAAATTTCAGAGGGAACTAAATTTCATCGATTTTTATGAAATCGAAAGACTGTCTAGTTTTAAGGAAAAGAGCGTGATGTTTCGGTGCCCCTCGGACACTGTTGTCAAGCGAGTGTTGTTAAGCTAAGTCAATGTCAAAACATATAAAAATAGATGAACATAATGCTAAACAAAAAGTTTGGCCTGTAAGGAGGCGATTGCACATTGAGAGCTGGTCTTCTTTCTCTAATGTAGAGCATTTCGTACAACAAGCAGTGAATTTACTCTGACATTTTCTTAAGACAAAAGATCTTATTAATGTCTTTAGGTTTTATTAAAGGGGAACTGAAGGCAAATTTTTTATGATCAAAATTCTATTTATCTCATTTTATTAAATATCGGAATGCATTTCTGATAGCTATTTTGTCACTGCTATAGCAAGTTATGAGTGTTTGAAATACGCTCTGTAATATATCAGTCCATATGTCAAAGCAATGGCCGTAAACGAGATTCGTTGAGACCTGTGCGAGACATCGTAGGACGGAAATAAAACGTACAGTGGAAATCAAAGTGACCAACATCTGCCAACGTTGTCAAAAGACGCGCACGCCCTCCTTCGAATGCTGACGTAATCAAGCCGGAAGTTTTGTTTGTTTTGAGAGCAATCAGGAAAGTTTGAAAAAAGTCAGCAGTAACCGTCATTTAAACTCGTTTTTGTGCAATGTTTCATTTGGAAAACAGTTTTAAAAATGGCAGCACTGACACCTGGCTGACACTTCACGTTTCAAAGTCTCGCACAAGTCTCATGAAGATCGCGCGGATAATCGACGCCTGCCGTGGACCAAACGAACTAAATTCAACACGGCTAAAAACCGAATCGTCCGATAAGTATAATATTTAATTGCAATTAGTTGCCAATGTGAGTCACGATATAAGGTTACTAAAACCGAAAACGTAATTGAATAACACGTTAATTAAGAAATAAAGCAAGTTTAAAAATGACTGCAGTTCTCCTTTAATGTCTTTTGCTAATCTATTTTTATATTGTTTGACATTAACTTAGCTTATGAACACTCGCTTGATAATGGTGTCTGAGGGGCACCGAAACATTGCGCTCTTTTCCTTAATTTTTAGTATATATATTTTTCAATAAATAGACACACCAGGATTTTCACCCAATATAGAAAAGAAGCATGTTCTGTAATATACTCGTTGGCTATGATGAGTTCTCAGGTGAAACAAATTCACAACTGGCTAATAATAACAATAATATAAATTGCACAATGAGGATAAATGAAGTATTATTCATTTGATTCTTATCAAATTTGAAAACAGTGAATGACTTGTCTATTCAGTAAGATGAACACTTGAACTCCTGAATTAATTTCCCTCATTACAGTTTTACAGTACTCTCACTCTGATTCCTGTTTGGTTTGTTTACCCGCCGACACTCTTCCACTTTCTCTCCTGTGATTTCCTGTCTGTCACCATGTAACCACTCAGATCTCTCTTGCATCTGAAAATGGAGGCATGATGACATTTGACGTATCTGAGCTGACGTATGAAGTGTGTGTAAAAATTTCCTGCCAATTCCAACCTGACAGCCCTGACACAGAGCTGACTGTGAATTACTATTACAGGATTGTCAGGATAACTCATAAAAACCCCAAAACATCATATTATTACCTCCACCAAGGAGGTTATGTTTTTGGTGCTGTTTCTTTCTCTGTCTGTTTGGTTGCCTTTAAGCAAGACCTACCAATCCAATTTCCATGAAACTTGGTGGAAGGGTGTACCATGGGTCAAGGAAGAATTAATTACATTTTGGAGCGCAACCAAGTCATGGAGCTAATCCATGAATTTCTTTGCACTTTTGCTAACATTGTGAGAAATGGCGTTTGCCATACAGCTTACAATCCAGTAGGTGGCAGTAAAGTTCAATAGTGACAAAACATAGCCAATGTAGAAATACGATGACTCCATATCACAATCATGAAGCTGAAATACATTCATGGGTGTGGTTAATCATCTGAGATAATCGCAAGTTGCGGTTGCAGATCCGCAAATCATAGAAGAGACGACTTTTGTCCTTGGCGGTGGTCCATGCTCTCCGAGCGCCTTTCTAGTTCTGTACACCTTTCTCCATTGACTCAATAATTATGGTTGTTTCTTTTAATTTTAACAGAAAACACCTACACACCATAGCTTTAATTTGAAAGCTTGGGTAGAGATGCAAAGTCAGCATTCTTGCTTTGCAATGAACGTCTTTAAACAGCTGTGCTGTCCAAATGTATGATTCAACCAAAAAAACTTGAATCTGCCTTTAAGCAAGATTGCGCAAAACCTCATCTCATTATCTCTAGCCGCTTTATCCTGTCCTACAGGGTCGCAGGCAAGCTGGAGCCTATCCCAACTGACTACAGGCAAGGTACACCCTGGACAAGTTGCCAGGTCATCACAGGGCTGACACATAGACACGGACAACCATTCACACTCACACCTACGGTCAATTTAGAGTCACCAGTTAACCTAACCTGCATGTCTTTGGACTGTGGGGGAAACTGGAGCACCCGGAGGAAACCCACGCGGACAACATGCAAACTCCACACAGAAAGGCCCTCGCCGGCCACAGGGCTCGAACCCAGACCTTCTTGCTGTGAGGCGACAGCGCTAACCACTACACCACCGTGCCACCCTGCGCAAAACCTACCAATGCAATTTCCATGAAACTTGGTGGAAGGGTGTACCATGGGTCAAGGAAGAATTGATTAAATTTTGGAGCGCATCCGAGTCATGGAGCTAATCCACAACTTTCTTTGCTCTTTTGCTAACACTGTGAGAAATGGCATTTGCCATACAGCTTACAATCCAGTAGATGGCAGTAAAGTTCAATAGTGACAAAACATAGCCAATGTAGAAATATGATGACTCCATATCACAATGCACATTTACAGGTGCCATTAATCCCCTGGGGATCAGGGCACTTCGTCCAATGACCATTTCGTCCAATGCAATTTCGTCCAGTATTTGAGACATTTCATCCAAAAGTTCAGACATTTCATCCAAAGCCTTTTTCATACACACTATCAATTATTTTATATGTGGTGACAATATGTGTGACAAGCTCAAGGTATAAACAAACCATAATTCATTTAAGAGAGTGCATCAAGCAGGTTTATGACTGGATCTCCCTGTAATAAATGGAAATAAACAAAACATAAAATGTTTAACAGCGAGCGTGTGAGAGTCCGCTTGGCATGCGCGCAGTCCAGAGTGTGCCTGAGAGTCCTTCAAGGGGCGCGTGCCGAAGCGCACAGGACTGACACCCACATAATAGTTGGGGCCCCAAAAAAGGATATCTGGCAAGTGCGAGTATAGATTTTCTATGTAATTTGGTTTAATAAAAACGATCTCTCTTCACAAGTGGCCCCTGCCGAACATGCCCGAAGTTGACACTCGCTGATTCCCATTATTTCCGGTTTCATTTTCATTTTGCAATGATGGCCCCCAACATGTGCAAGGAAGGAGTTTTTGTCGAATATTTCTTGGATTTTACATGAATACTAGGTAGGAACCCATCGTTTTGATCTCAGTCGCCAAGAAAGGAGAGTCTGGGACGATCTTTACTCTCCATTAGATTTCACAACTTGCGTTTGGTGAATGGCAGGTGGTTAAACTACATACTGGTACTGCAAAGATGTGTTTTGCTTTAGTCAAATTCTGTTGAGAATTCCTCCTTTTTTCAAACAAACAAATACCTGAAATATAAAATAATTGATAGTGCGTATGAAAAAGGCTTTGGACAAAATGTCTTAACTATTGGACGAAATAGTCATTGGATGAAATGACCTGTATCCATCCTCTGGGATACACATGTAGGCACACCATTCAAATAGTTTTGGAAATATATCCAGACGTATCAAGTGGCTGTGGTTGCAGATTTGCAAATCATAGAAGAGTTGACTTTTGTCCTTGGCGGCAGTCTGCGCTCTCCGAGTGCCTTTCTAGTTCTGTACGCCTTTCTCTCTTGACTAAATAATTGTTTGTTTGTTTGTTTGTTTTACCTTCAACAGAAAACCCTACACATGGTAGCTTTAATTTGAAAGCTCGGGTAGAGAGGCCAAGCCAGCGTCCTTGCTTTACAATGAACCTCTTTAAACAAATTGTGCTGTCTGGTGTTGTTCCAAATTTATACTTCAACCAATAAAACTTGAATCTGATCATTTAAAACATTACTCTCAGTTGAATCAATCCTTGTTTATAGCTAAAGCTGTTCTAGTGTCTCTGAAATATATTAAAAAGAAACGCAATGGCACATGGGTGAGTAAATCCTTTAAGAACTCTGTTTCATAGCCATAACTATCCTGGTAAAAGCATGTAAAGCCCTGGATTACCAGAGAAACACTCTCCAGTTCTCTCTGGTGGCCTTTTATACACATGCCTAAGTGAATCAGGGTGTGCACATGAGTTCGTGTGTTATCACAATTAAAAGAAAGCTGCAAACGAATATGAGCTCCTGCTCATTGCTGATCTTTAGTACCTGCTTTATCTTAATCCATGTTTATCCACTAGTCCTAGTCTTAGTCCACCCTTATCCATGGCATCACCAAAATCACAAGTCATAAATGATGTTTGTTTGTTTGTTTGTTTGTTTGTTTGTTTGTTTGTTTGTTTGTTTTCATCAGCCATCTTTGCAAAAATTGATTATTGTAACTTCATCAAGAGATTGGGGAAACCAAGAGAAGAAGACGATCATTTTGTAACAGATTTCTTCAACATCTACACAAATTACATGCTAATGATCTCTGTTGGCTCATCTACACTCTTGGATCATTTAGAGCCCCATGGAGTTAATACAAAAGAACTTATAATAGAACGTTTTATGTGATGTAGGACCTTCTGCTTTTCTGGAAATTTTATATGTCATTCAAATGGTTTCACCGCTTACATGCTCCAGTGCACTTTGTTTGCATGGGTGATAGGGACTTTCATCTGATATGTCTCTTTCTCTGGAAACTTCGTGTAGGCTACACACTTGTATTATGTACAACAGTTTCCGCAACCTTTTGATTCAGTGACTCCAGGCATGCCTCAGTACTGTGGGAGTTCTAGACAGGAAGCTAGAAGTGCTGTCTGTCATGGCAGCCCATAAAGATGGCATGGTGGTGCCGTGGTTAGCACTGTTGCCTCACAGCAAGATGGTTCTGGGTTCAAACCTCATGGCTGATGGGGGCCTTTCTGTGTGGAGTTTATATGGTCTCCCCATGTTTGCGTGGGTTTCCTTCCACTTCAAAGACATGCAGTTCAGGTAAAAAATTGTTGGAGGTTGCTCTGGATAAGAATGCCTGTAATGTAATGGCCTGACCTTAACACTGTTGGATTAAAGGTTGGAGAGAAGTGTCCAAACATTCATTCATTTTCAGTAACTGTTTTGTCATGGTGGAACCAGAGACAATCCCAGGACCTCGGGGTAAAAGGCAGGAGGCCTCGCCCCAGATGGGACATTCACAACTATGGGCAATTTAATGGTAGACTGCCTCTCAGATTTGTCAAGTTTAGGCCATAAAAAGAATTTTCCCGACAACCAATTATTTTTGTTTAGTGGACCAAAAGCTACTGAATCCAAATCACAGACTTCCAATTTTATTATTTTTTAATAGAACAATTAATGAATTTAGGGCCATGTGGCCCTAAATTCTCTGCTATTTTTTCCTGCTTCACCATGACCCAATTCAAGATACTACATCATGCATCACGTGGTGGGCTTTCCCCATTTGCGCAAGGCATTGTGGGATACAAATTTGAACCAGGAGAGAAAAATGGAGGACGTGAGTGTGCGAATGAAACATGAAAGACTGACTACACTAACAGAAAATGAGAAGAAAAGACATTATGTTGCGAAGGAAAGGAAATGCAGGACCAAACTAATAAATATCGGCAGCCAGCGAGCACCTCGGTGTGATCAGCTGTTCGTTTAGTGACAGAATGATGTGACTGTCAGTGCACGGTCAAAGGTAAACCTGTAGATGGCAGTAATGCCATCCCAAAAGAAGAAGGAAAAGAAGAAGAAACAAGTAAACCTGCGCTTGAGCACACGGACTTCCTCTGTCTGCTTGACTGTGTGACACGAGCGATTTCATGCACATTATTTGCGAGGGAATCCCCTCAAATTAAATAACTTCCCAGGCACAGAATGGCCTGGTTGGTTTTTTCTTTTATTTTTTGCTTTTTTAGATATTACAGAAATAAACATATATCAAAATGACCAAATTTCAGAGATTTTCATCTCATCTCATTATCTCTAGCCGCTTTATCCTTCTACAGGGTCGCAGGCAAGCTGGAGCCTATCCCAGCTGACTATGGGCGAAAGGCGGGGTACACCCTGGACAAGTCGCCAGGTCATCACAGGGCTGACACATAGACACAGACAACCATTCACACCTACGGTCAATTTAGAGTCACCAGTTAACCTAACCTGCATGTCTTTGGACTGTGGGGGAAACCGGAGCACCCGGAGGAAACCCATGCGGACACGGGGAGAACATGCAAACTCCACACAGAAAGGCCCTCGCCGGCCATGGGGCTTGAACCCGGACCTTCTTGCTGTGAGGCGACAGCACTAACCACTACACCACCGTGCCGCCCTTCAGAGATTTTATGAAATCAAAAGGCCGTCTAGCTTTAACTTAAACAATCTGCTTGGTTGCATGAGTTTGGACAGTGGGAGGAAACTGGAACCCAGAAAAAAACATTGAGAACATGTGAAACTCCTTACAAACAGTATCCTGAGTTCAGGATCAAACCAGGTACATCCTGTGCCACTATGTCCACAATTAAAATTCAGCTCTACAAATTTATATCCATGAGGTTATGCCTGCAAGAGGATACACATACTGGAGTTGTCTGCTTGTATTTCTAGAGGAAAAGCGGCGGGGGGTGTAAGACTTTACATGAGTTATATGGGCTTCTAATGGAGTTGGGATTTAGAAAAGGTCAAACCATTGGACCAATTTCTTAATTTAAGCTTAGCTCCTGAAACGACAAGCCAAAGGACTGTTTAGGGTTTTGGATGTATCTGGGGTAATTTTTTCCCCCTGAGAGTGTTATTGTTTTCTAGAGAGTGTCACAAATCTTTATGTGAAGTGTCCCATTTAAATGGTTTCAGTGGTATCCCAACCAATTCTTTCAAGTTTGACAGGATAAATGTTCGTTAATTGGAAGCTATGTTTACGTCCCCAAACTTCTTGACCCAGAGACGGAAGTGCTGTCACTTCAAAGCCTGCTTCCCTCGGGAACACACCACCACGTTTACATCTGGGTTGCATAACCTGCATCAAATATTTATCATCTTTCATATTCACAAAAGAAAAACAATCAGAAGCTACCCTGTAGGTGCAATGCATCTGAGATGTCATTTTATTTCTATAGACTATAAAATGTCAATTGAATTCATAGAAACATTTCGAAATCTTTTAACAGGATGGATGATACAGGACGCTTTCATACACATAAATTTCCATCTTCTACTGTGTGTGTGTGTGTTTCCCACGGGAGGTGCCAGACGGCCAGTAATTTGGTTGTCTTGGCTCGTCTGGAGTAACACCTGCCCCCTCTCTGGGGAAATGGCCTTTCAGCCAAGAGGGAGGAAGACAAGGAGCAAACACTTGCAGGGTAAAAAAAAATTAATAATAAAATAAAGTCACACTACGAAGCTAAATCTCGACGACTGACCATTTCCATTCCATGTTGTGGTGTTTGGTGGAAGCGAAAGGTTTGGAACAGAAACATGAAAGCAGTCTAAAGGCTATAAGATTAACCAGATCTGATAAATGATTTCTCCAGAGACTTAAATAAAATGAAGCACTGATAAATTAATAAATTGGTCCTCAAATGCTGGCTATTTTTTAATCACATATTTTGCAGCTCCGACAAAATGTGTCAGCTGACCCATATGGCACACACTCACACACATATAAGGTGATTTCTGTCTTTAAAAAAATCAGGAGACATTTTGCAATTTCTCTTGTTGTTTTTATTTCAAAAACAAACAAACAAAAAAAACACCCCACCAGTAAAATATTAAAAAAAATCTTTGTTTAAAAACCAGCTGTCACAGCAACTCTACTACAAAATATGTGCATAAAGCAATAAGGGCCAGACCCTGAAAAGACAAGAATTCTTTGGATAGCAGATATGTTTTTCCCCCCTGTTATAAAATAACATACATTATTATTATTATTATTATTATTATTATTATTATTATTATTATTATTATTATAAACCACAGAAATCAAAAATTTTCAAATTGCGACACATAAAACACCAACGAACAAAAAGACTTGTGATTTTATTTGGTCAGATCTGGAAGTCCTGAACTTCCACTAAAGTCAAAATACTGTGTCACATCAACCAGAAGGGGAATTAGGCTCCTGCTGCAAAAGGTCACATGTTCACATGTTAGTTTTCCTTTAATAGGTGAGATAGAGCAGCTTTAAGAGGTGCACAAGAAACTACTTCAGAAAGCAGAGAGAAAACAAAATCTGATTTTGTTTCTTTTTTCTTTTCTTTTCTTTTTTTCATTTCATAGTAGCCTAATCTCTAGTATTTTTTCCCATCACAAACATAACCTATGGAATATAAATAAACACCAAAAAAAAAAGAGTGCAGTCATACACAGGAAATTTGCCTGAGTAAAATTTACTTGAATTGAAGAAAATTTTACTCGACACCAGATAACATTTGGTCCCTCTCTTAAAAAAAAAAAAGAGTAAACGTTACTCTTTTGACCGAGCTGTTTTTTCCAGAGTCAGTTTCTCCTCAATTTAGTGTTAATATTTAAGTCTTTATTTTGGTATTTGACTCTTTTCAGTGTGTCTTGAAATTAACTCTTGTACTACTTGGTTCAGAGCCACAACCAACTCCAACTCCAAATCTGCAAATTTAAAATTTTGAAAAATTAACTGTTTTTCAGGAAAATACTTTTAAGTCTGGAAAAATTGCTCAATCACTTTTTTTTCCTGTGTAGCCTGTCTTTTAACTTCTTCTTCTTCTTTGTGTGTGTGTGTGTGTGTGTGTGTGTGTGTGTGTGTGTGTGTGTGTGTGTGTGTGTGTGTGTGTGTGTAAATTTAAACGTCACAGTCTAACACATATGGTAAGGTCGTGTACGAGATAGAATACATTACAAACACCCAGCATTATTGTACATGTTTCAGAGAACGACTTATAAAATTGTAACACAAATAAATAAATAAATAAATAAATAAATAAATAAATAAATAGTTCTAAATTCTAAGTGGCACTTTTGTTTTTATTTTTTCCCCCTCCTCATTTGGGGGAAAGAAAGAAAGAAAGAAAGAAAGAAAGAAAGAAAGAAAGAAAGAAAGAAAGAAAGAAAGAAAGAAAGAAAGAAAGAAAGAAAAACGACGTGTTACAGATGGAGGCAGCTATAATCACCAGCTCTTCAGTCTCAGTGCAACTGGTGGTCTATAGCCTTCTCTCTCTCTCTGTCCCTTCCTTTCTCTCTTTATTCCTCCCATCCTTCATTTCTTCCTTCCACCCTTTCTCCCTTCCCTGTTTATTTCTTGATTTTTTCACCCTTCTTTCCTTCCTTCCTTTCATCCTTACATCTTTCTTTCTTTCTTTCTTTCTTTCTTTTTTCCTTCCTTACTCTCGAAATATGAGAGATGGACTGAGTGCTAGTATTTACATTAAAAGAGGCGAACCTGCAATAGTGTGACACGTATTACGTCATACCTAAGGGGATAAACATGGGACAAGCTAGCCTAGTCCTCTCTCTCTCTCTCTCTTTCTCCACTTGTCTACACTGCTATAAGATTATGCAAGTGATTTTAAAGTCCCTTTCGGCTTTATTGCATCTCTATTTCGCCTCCAGCAGGGACCGCATTGTGTTGTTTTTAATAACGGTGTGAAGAGCAGCTCTTGGAGCTCTCACCATGTGGTTCAAGGGGCGGTACAGCGTTCAAATCAAACCTCAAACAAGTTGTTCTTCTAACAAGTCTAACACTTTACCGATTAGTTACTGAGTGAGTAGTACAGAGTCTCTAAAGTCCCGACAGGAGATGCTTTTTATCCCTTTTTTTTTTTAATATCTTGTGCGCACGAGATAATACATACACATACAAGATTAAAAATATCACCATTAAGGGACTTTAGTTGACTTTATCTAGCCTATATTATTATTATTATTATTATTATTATTATTATTATTATTAAAAAACATGATCTCAATATTTTTTTTCTTTTTTAAAGACGCTGTCCGTGGGACTCAAACATCCAACACGTGGTTTAAGTAGGAGATGTAACAGATAGCCAGTCTGAGGATCTCGATCTTGGAGAGCTTCTTGTCGGGCGGCAGGGTGGGCAGCAGTTTGCGCAGCTCGCCGAAAGCCACGTTAAACGCCTCGACGCGGATGCGCTCCCGGGTCGCGTGCGCAGAGCGGTACTTGGCTGTCGCGCGCCTGCGCCGTCGCTTCTCCTCGCGCGTGAGCGGCTGCGGTGCGAGAGCTTTGGGTTTCCCTTCGGCGTCTGTGTGGAGCTCCTCGGACATGCAGCCGGCCTTCATGTCACTTAACACACTTTCGGCGTCCGAGTGGCTCCATGGCAGCTCCGGGTCCGTCTGGTCTGGGCTCAGCATCATTTTTCTCTCTCTCTCTCTCTTTTTTTTTTTTTTTGTTGCTGGCACACACACACACACACACACACACACACACACACACACACACACACACACACACACAGTTTTACAGGAAGTTTTACAGCACCTTTTAAAGTTTTACAGGACCTGAAAGGGAGCATGCATACATGCAATAGACATCATAACGTCTAGAAGTAGTGGACTAAACCAAATAACATGCTGATTTGATGCAACAGTCATATTATTACATCATTTTAGACATATTAAAAGAGCATCCAGTATGTGCATATAAAAGGGTTTTGTTTTTGGGTTGTTCTTGAAACATAAAATAAACCCATCCACCCAAATATTTTTTTTAAATATATATATATATATATATATATATATATATATATATATACATGCAATATAATGTGCAATACCTCTCCTGCTGGACTCCCCCCCCCAATATCTTATTCTTTTTTATATTTGTATATGTAAATACTTAATTTAATTTAATTTACCTAGAAGTTTTTCTCTGTTCTCTGTTTATCCTGTAATGATGCTGCTGGAATTTTAATTTCCCTGAGGGAACCCTCCCAAAGGGATCAATAAAGTTCTATCTATCTATCTATCTATCTATCTATCTATCTATCTATCTATCTATCTATCTATCTATCTATCTATCTATATGCATTTTGAATAAAACATTATTCTACAAATTTAAGGACTCTTAACACTTCATTATACAGCCTTAAAGGTCCTGAACTTTCTGATCGAGAATCTCTTCTAGTGTTCTATCTAAAACCTTTCAAGAAGAGAACCAAAGAACCTTTCCATCTAAGGGTTCTGAGTGAATAGACCAGACTAGACTAGAATGCTTTATTTGCCTTTGGACACAGCAAAAACGAAATGTAAAACTGACTGGTGCTATAAATGCAAACTGTTGTGTTTTTTTTTTTAAATTGCAGGGGAGCAAATAAATGTTACTTGTCCCAACTTGCAATAAACATCCAGCTCAAAACGAAGTGGGAAAATAATGCACGAACACCATCTGAAAAAAAAAAACAATTCAATCTCTTAAATTGTCAAGAAATTGATATCTCGTGCACATGAAGCTGCTTTTAGTTTATTTATTTATTTATTTGTTTGCTTATTTTTAATTTGTTCTATTTCTAAATGCCAAACAACAGGTATAAAGTACTTTAGATGAGCTTTAGAGCTTAGGATTTTAATGCATGTGCATGTGCATGAGTAGCCTATATGTAGGCTATTGTTCAGGACTGAACGAAATCATTGCAAATATGATAATTTTTTTGGAGTCTTATTCCGTAATTAAAATCACCCATCTGTCACGCGCTGTAACACTTGGCGCGTGCTGCGTGACAGGACAAAACGGAACCGGAATAATAAAGAGGTTCAAAAGGTTAACATCTGTTGTAGGAACTTTGGGTTTCGATCAGCATCAATTCTCCTCGCTCACAAACCTCACTTGTAATTATAGGCTAGAGCTTTTCATTTAAAAATCATATTTAATTCATGCACATTGGTGCAAACAGGAAACGCCTCACAATGTCCAAAAACAAAACATTTTGTAAGAAGGATTCTCAATTATTGTGCTCTCCTAACTAACTAACTAACTAACTAACTAACTAACTAACTAACTAACTAACTAACTAACTAACTAACTAACTAACTGGATTATTTAATCTTGTTTAATTTCAACCTATACATGAAGACCCCCCCCAACAACCTGTATTACATGTTTATTACAAAAGCCCTAAAGGTTTTTATTTTCAGTCTCGTGCGCACAAGTTATTATCTTGCGCACGTGCGTACGAGATAATAACTTGTGCGCACGAGATTAAAAAAAAAAAAAAGATAACTATTAGGAGCTCTGTAGTTTACAGATGTTTACAAAAAGGATATCATTTATGTTGGAAACATATCTCGAGTTCAAGTGCAACCAACCGTAGTATGCTGGAGGTCCAAAAAAAAAAAAAAAAAAGTCCTGATGGCCTTGAAGTCCTCCTCCAACTCTTTCCGCTACTCGTGGCTTTTTTCATGCAACATCCTCTTCTGCAAAAACCACCTGGTTTACTGAAGACTCTGATTCAGATCATCTACAGCTGAATAAACTCTCTCTCATCTGTTCTCTCTGTAGATGTTTATCTGTATCAGTGTAGATTAGTCGATTAGATTATTTTCCCAGAGTAATCGACTTTGATTTAGGAAGAGATTTAAAAAAAAAAAAAAAAAAAAAAAGGATCTTGATGTCTCGTGACCCCCCGGCTTCAGACAATAGAGATGGCAGTGGCGATAAGATGATGGGGAAAGTGCAGAAATGCCTTATCTCCTGGATGAGATGGCGATCACAAGCCCCAAATGCCAACAGAGTAAACAGTCCTCGAATCGAAAATCATTTCAGCTGAATTTTCACTTCCTGCTCTTGAAGCAGAGCGTTTCTGGTCGCATCCGCTTCTGCAAAAAAGAGTGGAAGAGGGAATAAAAATACTACTTCCGAGTGAAACGCTGTCCCGATTGACGGGGAGATGGAATATATTTATGGGGCGGTATTGTCTAACACCGCCCCTTCTGCCACCACACCTCCCTCACTTCTCCTCCACCACTACCTCCACCTCTCTCTCTCTCTCTCTCTCTCTCTCCCCCAAAGGGTCTATGGACAAGGATGCTGAGCTTGGAGAAAGAAAAAATCTTGTAGCATATTTCTGAAAAGTACAACCAGAGCCCACAAAAGGTGTCTTTTTTTAATATTGAATGCACAAGTTATTATCAGATAATATCCAGTATGATAAAAGATAATATATATAGTATCTTGGGCGGCATGGAGGTGTAGTGGTTAGCACTGTCGCCTCACAGCAAGAAGGTCCTGGGTTCGAGCCCAGTGTCTGACAAGGACCTTTCTGTGTGGAGTTTGCATGTTCTCACCGTGTCTGCATGGGTTTCATCCGAGTGCTCTGGTTTCCCTGACAGTCCAAAGACATCCAGGTTAGGTTAATTGGTGGCTCTAAATTGACCGTAGGTGTGAATGGTTGTGTGTCAGCCTTGCGATGATCTGGCGACTTTTCCAGGGTGTACCCCGCCTCTCGCCCATAGCCAGCTGGGGTAGGCTCCAGCTTTCCTGCGACCCTGCACAGGATAAGTGGTTACAGATAATGGATGGATGGATAATTATCTTATTCACACAAGATACTATATCATGTAATCAGGATACTCAAGTAAATCAGGATAATTATCTTGTTCCCACAAGATAAGATAAGAAAACTTGTGGGTATAAGACTTTTTAAAAGTCACCTTTTGGGACTTTAGGGGCTCCATAGAAAAGTCAACTGATCTTAATTTACTGTAAAAGTCAATGCAGTAATAATAAGAGACATTTCTGAAGTTCAGGTGTCACGAACAGGATGAGAGTATGATAGCTTTGTCATACTTGGCCTATACTATGTATACAATTTATTCTTGTTGGGCACTGGATATTTGGATATACTGAATATTGATAAACAATTTTATTCTTAGTCTCAATTACATTCTCAGAGCAGAAAGGGTACTAAACTGTACCTTTCCTTGTTGTCAGGATGGTACCATCAAACATACAGCTTTTGTAACGTTCATGTATACATTTTTTAAGCTAAAAAAGATGCATCAAGCTTTACTTAAAATATACTAGTATATATATATATATATATATATATATATATATATATATATATATATATTAGTGCTGTCAAAAATGTCGCGTTATTAATGCGTTAACTTGACTCAATTTTAACGGCGATAATTGTTTTATCGCGAGATTAACGCTCTGTGACATGATGCCACGCCCCGCACAGCCAGAGTCCTCTGCCCTCCCCCGAAGAGCCACGGTGCTCGGCTTAGGTTTCGTTTTCCCATCGGCGGCTCCAGCCCCACTTTGCAGTGGCTGTGACAAGACGTGTTATGCTCTGCAATAAAAAAAAAAAAAAAAACACATTGGTACAACCAGTGTTCGAACTATGCCGATATTTTCGGGGGGGTCCCTTTTTTTCCCTTGGGGGGGGTGCTTGCGCTTGTCTCAGAGCGCGGATCTCCATCACGCGCTCACTTCGGATATGCAAATGCTTCCCGTTACACATGATTGCTATGTCAATAAACATCATTTTGCCAATATTTTAGAGACCCCCCAACATTTCCCAAATCATGTTTTCAAGGGATCTCATGTCTGTTTCAGGGGATCTCGGATCCCCCAAGTACCTCCGTAGTTCGAACGGTGAGCAAGCCCATTCACTTTTTTATGCTGATAAGAGAATTTACAATGTTTTTTCATGTGACAAAAATGTGCGATTAAATTGCGATTAATCGCAAGTTAACTATGACAGTCGCAACATTAATCGCGATTAAATATTTTAATCGCTTGACAGCACTAATATATATATATATATATATATATATATATATATATATATATATATATATATATATATATATATGATCCAAGTATCGAGCCTATATCATTTTTTAAAGGTACAGATTTCCACACTTTCCAAGTGAAAAATACATAATAAAAGTCGAAAAGGTGTACCTTTGAGGGGACCACCTCAGTGACAAGGAAAGGTACAGCTTAGTACTTTTATTTTACTGAGAGTGTGTTTAACTAACAGCTCCTGTGACAAATAAAGTAGTTTTGAGATCGGTCAAGAAGTGTTGACCAGAGTTACCATTAGCTACACTTTAATTACAGCATTAATACTGGCAAATATCCCCAACTATTAACAACGTCAAGGTAGAATTGATTAAAATGTAATGCATGTGGTTTGGATTCTGTCAGACTATATTTATGGCATACAGTATTGAGCTGTATTTACATAACACATTTGGGGAAGCCATGGCCAAATGGTTAGAGAAACAGCTTTGGGACCAAGAGGTTGCTGGTTTGATTCCCTGAACCAGCAGGATTGGCTCAAGTGTCCTTGAGCAGGCACCTAACCCCCAACTGCTCCAGCAAGTGTACCTTGTATCTGATTAGCCAAAGAAAAAATGCTGATGTGATTATCAGTTTGGACATGAACCTGGCCATAATAAATGCATTACAGAATGCTGTTTAAAAAATTATGGTCTGTAGTATTAATCACTTCAAAGTTAAGTTTAGTGATGATTTTTGAATTGTGGTCTTGGTAAATTGAGTGAATTGGTAAATTAAGTGACTGAAGTTTAGGTGGGAATGAAGTTGTAGGTCCTAGCAGCCCAAGGTATGGATTTAAAGGGGTAAAGTTATGTACAATCTAAAATCAACAGCATTGTCTACATTAAAACACCCCAAGGATGAAATGGTTGGAATTAAAGTGGGATGAGACAGAAAGGAAATAAACAGAAATTAGAGGTATAGATGACAAGGAGGTTGCTTTAGGTTCGAGGTGATGCTTGAGAGTCCTTCTTGGATTCGTGATCACAATGGATTCAAGTGATAGGTTCAGTCCCTGTTCAGCTTATTACACATTTCCTTACAGAATAATCCCAAATTAAAGTGTGGCTTGTACAAAACAGATTTGTCAACTTATAAGAAACGGTGTTTTCTTGAAATACTTTATTTGAAATGTTTTCTACTGTGATTCAAACAATCAATTTCTTTCAACCTCCTACAACAGACCCAGTCTTCAACATCAGCAATATCCTAAACCTTGGCTGCAAGCGTTAACAAATAAAAACAAGTACATTTATTAAATTTTTTTAAGTTGTTCCCTGCTCTTCTCAAGCGCACTTCTCTCCTTTTCCTACCCAAATCTTTCCACATCACTGCACCAGCGATTCTTGTGTATGCTTGGCATCAGAGCAGCAGCCTGGCATCAGTTGGATCTGTATCGTGACCCTTGTGTTACCCTGCCCCTGCTTCACATCCCACCCAGGGAGAGCAGTAGGTCTAGGTCATGGCTGTGCAAGTGTGTTCATGTGCCTGTGGTGGTGGTCAGGGAGTGTGTCGTGGTGACCGACCGTGCCTAACGAGCTGATTAAAACGATGAAGGAGGCTCTGCTGAGGTATTGTGGCCCTGAGCCACTGCATGGGGAGTATCTGTCTCTATGTGTGGTGGTGTGTGTATTTGTGTGTGTGGTTGTCTGGGGTGAGGGTTAGGAAAGCCTTCTTTGGAATGGAGGGAATCAGGGGAGAGTGGAGAGGTTTAGGCCGGAGGGCTGATGGGGTGCATCAGAGGGGTGGACTGAGGAATGAAAAGGAAGGAGGGGGTGGGTGATTGATGGACAAGTCGCCTTTTGCCCTGAGTCAAGAAAGATGTGACATGGAGAGACTTTGTGGGGGATGCCAAGAATGTATGGGTGTGTGTTCGTGGTATTGGAGACCTGTCAGAAGAGAGGAAGAATGCTGCACTGACAGGGAGCACACATGGGGTCGCTCTAATTGTGTAGTGTCAGTAGGGATAGACAGAAACCACCCATCCTGAGACTCTAACTCCAGACGGCTTTTTCCTGACTGTGGCAATTATAGTCCAGAAACCAATGTGCAACAAGGATGTCACTCACACCTTGTTCAAAGGTCACAAACAGAACACTGACCCATGCTTTCAATTAGACATACTTATCAGTGTTGGCTTTTCCCCTTGTTCAAGTCTTCAACTCATGTCCCAAACACTATTGGTAGAGCCAAATTTCCACCAATCTGCTCGACACACTTGTCTGTAACCATGCAAGGCCATAATGAACCTGATGTGTTGAAAACCTTGAGTGTTTGAAGTTGGCAAGACTTGTTCAAAGCCCTCAAAACTCCAAAGAGTGTCCTCGTGGTTTCTCTTGGGTTCTACCTCCCTCCCATCTCACTTGTTGGTTCCTTTGAGCACCAAGTAGAAGGGATTAAGGGACAAGGATATGTGGGCTAGGAAGCCGTCGGGACTGTCAAAACAGAGTGCGTCGGATCTTTTCCTAATTTGCTTTTTAAACACAGACACGGTGCTACACACTGAAGTAGTGAGGGAACTGCTGAGCAGGGGCTTGTTTACACATCTGTTGGGAGTGAATAATTGAAAACTGAGTGATAATGTAGTGTCAACCATTGGGGATGTGTCCAAGCTCACGGTTTGGATCTTCACACTCTGTAGTTGGATTCAAGAGTTGTCAATGAGTTTGCACCCAGTCTGAGATGTACTCCAGAGTACATATCACACTTTTATTTCTACCTCAAGCTATGAAACACTGTTTTGTATTTGTGTTACAACTTGGCACCTTTGCGGTTTCTGTTCATTGCTTCTGGCAGTGTGTGTATGTGTGTGGCAGGAGGCTTCTACAATGACACTGGAGTTGGCCAGTCATGAACAGGAGGTGTGGGAGAGCGAGCAGGGGGCCGGCAGTCCCAAGTGAAAATGTGGCCATCACTGAGCCTTCTGCACCATCTGTAGTCCCAGCAGGGATCCCCCTCCCTCATGCACAAGTACATACATGCAGCCAGACGTGCACACACTCGCACATGGAGGCATATATAAAGAGGCATATTGCGATTGTCAGTGATTTGCTATGGCTCAGTAAAACAAATCTGCTTATTATATTATTTCATTTTTGTCCAACACCTTAGCAGTTTGAGCAATATTATTGGTGTAGTTGTGAAAGGTTTATGAAACTATGTTTAGAAAAGTGAGATAAAAGGTCTATTCTATATAGACTTTTTCTTTCATGATGGAGAACCTTAACACTGCAGATGTTATCTCATGAGTCACTTGTATGAAGAGTAGGGAAATATGCACAAGTTTGCAGACATCCATGTATGGGAGCAAATGACATTGCTATACATCATATTAATGACTCAGTTTGTATGAAAATTTAATGGGTAACTTATCTTTATCCTTGTTTGTTTGGATTTATCTGATCTTCTCAAGAGGGTGGTACGGTGGTGTAGTGGTTAGCACTGTCGCCTCACAGCAAGAAGTTTCTGGGTTCGAGCCCAGTGGCTGACAGGGGCCTTACTGTGTGGAGTTTGCATGTTCTCCCCGTGTCCGCGTGGGTTTCCTCCGGGTGCTCCGGTTTCCCCCACAGTCCAAAGACATGCAGGTTAGGTTAACTGGTGGCTCTAAATTGACCGTAGGTGTGAATGTGAGTGTGAATGGTTGTTTGTCTCTATGTGTCAGCCCTGTGATGACCTGGCAACTTGTCCAGGGTGTACCCCGCCTCTTGCCAATAGTCAGCTGGGATAGACTCCAGCTTGCCCGTAACCCTGCACAGGATAAGCGGTTATGGATAATGAATGGATGATCTTCTCAAGAGGACCATCATGTGTATATAATTTAGCCCTGATTATTAACTGGAACACTTACAGATCAGGGTTATGGATTCGATTCTGAGCTCAGGTTACTAGAGTTCTGCATCTTCCCCGTGTCTGTATGGCGGTAGGTGGACTGGTGATAGTCATAGGTGTCCCTAGGATTGAATGAGTGTGTGAATGTGTGTGCGTGGTTCTCTGCGATGGACTGGCATGACATCCAGGGTGCATTCTTGCGTTGCACCCACTATTCCCAAGATAAGCTCCAGATCCACTGTAACTTTTACCAACATAAAGAGCTTACTGAAAATGAACTAATGAATAAGCCTAATACAACCCCAATTCCAAAAAAGTTGGGACAAAGTACAAATTGTAAATAAAAATGGAATGCAATAATTTACAAATCTCAAAAACTGATATTGTATTCACAGTAGAACATAGACAACATATCAAATGTTGAAAGTGAGACATTTTGAAATTTCATGCCAAATATTGGCTCATTTGAAATTTCATGACAGCAACACATCTCAAAAAAGTTGGGACAGGGGCAATAAGAGGCTGGAAAAGTTAAAGGTACAAAAAAGGTACAGCTGGAGGACCAACTTGCAACTCATTAGGTCAATTGGCAATAGGTCATTAACATGACTGGGTATAAAAAGAGCATCTTGGAGTGGCAGCGGCTCTCAGAAGTAAAGATGGGAAGAGGATCACCAATCCCCCTAATTCTGCACCGACAAATAGTGGAGCAATATCAGAAAGGAGTTCGACAGTGTAAAATTGCAAAGAGTTTGAACATATCATCATCTACAGTGCATAATATCATTAAAAGATTCAGAGAATCTGGAAGAATCTCTGTGTGTAAGGGTCAAGGCCGGAAAACCATACTGGGTGCCCGTGATCTTCGGGCCCTTAGACGGCACTGCATCACATACAGGCATGCTTCTGTATTGGAAATCACAAAATGGGCTCAGGAATATTTCCAGAGAACATTATCTATGAACACAATTCACCGTGCCATCCGCCATTGCCAGCTAAACCTCTATAGTTCAAAGAAGAAGCCGTATCTAAACACGATCCAGAAGCGCAGACGTCTTCTCTGGGCCAAGGCTCATTTAAAATGGACTGTGGCAAAGTGGAAAACTGTTCTGTGGTCAGACGAATCAAAATTTGAAGTTCTTTATGGAAATCAGGGACGCCGTGTCATTCGGACTAAAGAGGAGAAGGACGACCCAAGTTGTTATCAGCGCTCAGTTCAGAAGCCTGCATCTCTGATGGTATGGGGTTGCATTAGTGCGTGTGGCATGGGCAGCTTACACATCTGGAAAGACACCATCAATGCTGAAAGGTATATCCAGGTTCTAGAGCAACATATGCTCCCATCCAGACGACGTCTCTTTTAGGGAAGACCTTGCATTTTCCAACATGACAATGCCAAACCACATACTGCATCAATTACAGCATCATGGCTGCGTAGAAGAAGGGTCCGGGTACTGAACTGGCCAGCCTGCAGTCCAGATCTTTCACCCATAGAAAACATTTGGTGCATCATAAAACGGAAGATACGACAAAAAAGACCTAAGACAGTTGAGCAACTAGAATCCTACATTAGACAAGAATGGGTTAACATTCCTATCCCTAAACTTGAGCAACTTGTCTCCTCAGTCCCCAGACGTTTACAGACTGTTGTAAAGAGAAAAGGGGATGTCTCACAGTGGTAAACATGGCCTTGTCCCAACTTTTTTGAGATGTGTTGTTGTAATGAAATTTAAAATCACCTAATTTTTCTCTTTAAATGATACATTTTCTCAGTTCAAACATTTGATATGTCATCTATGTTCTATTCTGAATAAAATATGGAATTTTGAAACCTCCACATCATTGCATTCCGTTTTTATTTACAATTTGTACTTTGTCCCAACTTTTTTGGAATCGGGGTTGTACACTACCTTCTGACACTACCAGGAAGTCAGGAACAATTGCTTTGGCAGATGGAATAGTATACACTCACTGGCCACTTTATTAGGAACACCCATCCACCTGTTGTTCGATGCAGTTCTCTAATCAGCCAATCCCTTGACAGCAGCACAGTGCATAAAATCATGCAGATACAAATCAAGAGCTTCATTTAATGTTCACTTCAAACATCAGGATGGGAAAAATTGTTTAATCTGTGACTTTCACTGTGGCATAGGTGTTAGTGCCAAATGGACTGGTTTGAGTATTTCAGAAACTGCTGATCTCCTGAGGTTTTCACACACAACAGTCTCTAGAGTTTACACAGAATGGTGCAAAAAAAAAAAAACATTGAGTGAGCGACAGTTCTGTGGGTGGAAACAAATGCCTTGTTGATAAGAGGTCAGAGGACAATGGCCAGATTGGTTCGAGCTGCCAGGAAGGATAAAGCAACTCATAGCAACTCTTTACAACCATGATGAGCAGAAAAGCATCTCAGCATGCAACAGCAGAAGAACACATTGGGTTCCAGTCCTGCCAGTCAAGAACAGCAGTCTTAGAATCAAGAACAAGTTCCTAGAAGAAGAAGAAACCTTTATTTGTCACATGCACACTTCAAGCACAGTGAGATTCATCCTCTGCATTTAACCCACCTGAAGCAGTGAACACACGCACACAAACCCAGAGCAGTGGGCAGTCATACTACAGCACCCGGGGAGCAGTCAGGGGTTAAGTACCTTGCTCAAGGGCACTTCAGCCCAAGGCCGCCCCATGTTAACCTAGCTGCATGTCTTTGAACTGTGGGGGAAACTGGAGCACCTGGAGGAAACCCACATTGACAACATGCAAACTCCACACAGAAAGGCCACTGGGTTCGAATCCAGAACCTTCTTGCTGTGAGGCAACAGTGCTAACCACTATACCACCATGGCCAGTGAGTGTATGGTTGATCATAGTGAGAACGACTATGAGTAGGAAAATCCTGGGAATTTCAGAAAGCCATAATAACAGAAAACACTGGACTGGCATCCCACTCAAGTTATATCTTTGATTTTTGCCCAGTGTTTCTGTGACATACTCCTGATTCCTGACTAGCATAAAACAATTACTGAAGATAAGTATTGTGCCATAACACTGAAGTCTATCTTTCCATTGATGTATGATGTAGAACTTAGGACAGGTAGTCATCAAAGCATAGGGTCATGTGTACTGCCCAGAACTGACTCCACACAATCCCATAGTGAATTGCATGGGATCCAGATGCTACCACTGAATTCTTGGCTTTTATAGAGAGAACAACGCCAACAAAGCATAGGGTAAGACAAGCAGACAGACAAAGATGTTAAACATCATTTGGGCAGATAAGAGAGTCAGGTGAGAAGAGGCCCCATTAGCTAGCTAGTGATTCAGGTACGTGCAGATGTCGCAAGCATCTGGACACAACAACGCCTGATCTCCCTTCTTCTTTGCCCGCTAATGCTTCTGCCAGTAAAATATCTTGCTTCTTTCCCACTTTCTCTAATACTCATGTCTCAGTCCAGTGCTTCTGTCTATCATTAATCCATTTCATTCCACCCACCCAATACCAATAACCCTCACTCAACCTTTTGTTCAATTTCTATAGCCTTTCAATCAGTCCTTTTAAGAAGGCTGAGTCTTGGCACACTCAAACCTCTTAACTCTTTTCCACCTAACCCTGGGTCACTGTTCATGCTGCTTCTCTTCATTTAACTCTTCACATCTAACCCAGCCTCACACACTCTCTCTCGCACTATCTCCCTCACTCCCTCCTTCCACCACCTCTTGGCCTGTGTTTGTATGGCAGTGTGGCACGGCTTTGCTCGGCTCTTTAAATCGTTCCTCTTTTGCTCCTCCAGCTGGCTGATGGGTTCATTAGACTGACATCCATGCCAGGACTCCACAATGCCCCAGTGAAACCACAAGGTGTGTGTGTGTGTGTGTGTGTGTGTGTGTGTGTGTGTGTGTGTGTGTGTGTGTGTGTGTGTCTGAAATTTGCAGGCCCCTCACAGCTCCCTTGGCATCCACCTTGGTGCTGGGACGAGCATCCAGGGTGACCACATGGTAATATATAGAGTGAGGAAGCCCATTTTGGGTGGACTTGGACTTGAGTGTCTCTGCTTTAATGAACTTGTTTGTGCATTGGCTCATTCATTAGCTCCTGAATTACAAGAATCCAACCAGACTCTTGGCACTCAGACTGCCTGTTTGACTGCAAACCGGATGGCTGTGTGGCACTGGCATCGGTTGCTCTGTTCTGATTTGATCTGTCCTTTGCTGCAAATAAAATGGCAAGGGATAGAATGGGCAATGAGGTACTATACAAGCCAAATAGGACAAACCTGAGATCGCATAACTTGGAGGTTGTGGGAGGGGGTTTGGGAGTATCAAATTGAGGGACTCTAGAAATAATCGCAGGCTTGGTCATTTACTTGAACAAATGCATGTGGAAAAGTGTACATTCACATGAAACAGGATGTTGGGAGGCCTTTCTTGTTATGGAAGGGTATTGTGAAGCAGGAGGTGTTGTTACCAGTGTGAGAACTTGGGAATTGTAGAAAAGTAATGTGATAGCAGACAGCTCTGTTCTGGAGGAGCCTCAAGAGGTACTTCACTCTGTTCCTGGCTGAAAACCAGTGCAACAAAAACATGACATTGGACTTGAATGTGACTTCATCTGAGCACTGCAGCTTGGGCTGATTCTTCATTAGAACTGTGGGACAATCTTAGTCCTATATAATCATCTGACTGTTTTGTTTAGAAACGGTTGTTTGCAGAAATTAAGTCTAGAATGTGGATAATGAAGTCTGGATAATGATGATGTACCCACATTACTGTTTCCCTGCGATTTTCAGTGTAAGCAATTCATTCCATTCAATTACATTATATTACATTATAAAGCAGCACTGCTGAATTCTTCCTTCTGATTGGTCAGAAGGTATTGGTTAATTTTCCATAACAGCAGCTCAGACAATAGTTTGGCTGCAAGCCACAAAGCACAGGTTTATATTGATCGACTCACTCAAATCTGTTGTGGTTTCTATAGTAACAACTTACCTAGGGACTTACACAGGAAGTGTGGATGCTCTGCAGAAACTAATTTGAAAAATATATGTAATTGTTGAGGGTGGTGTAGTGGTTAGCACTGTTGCCTCACAGCAAGAAGGTTCTGGGTTCGAGCCCAGTGGCCGACGGGGGCCTTTCTGTGTGGAGTTTGCACGTTCTCCCCGTGTCTGCGTGGGTTTCCTCTGGGTGCTCCGGTTTCCCCCACAGCTAACTGGTGGCTTTAAATTGACTGTAGGTGTGAATGGTTGTTTGTCTCTATGTGTCAGCCCTGCGATGATCTGGCGACTTGTCCAGGGTGTTCCCTGCCTCTTGCCCATAGCCAGCTGGGACAGGCTCCAGCTTGCCTGCTACCCTGCACAGGATAAGTGGTTACAGAAAATGGATGGATGTAATTGTTGATACGTGAGGAGATGTTTATTTAACATGTATGGAAGGAGTGTCCAGTGTCAGTTTGTAACAGTCAGAGGTAAAGCTGAAACTGTATGCTTTCTGATACGGATGAAGGGCTTTGCTGTTTCTTTGTAACAAGACAAGCTGAAAGTTTGTCTCATTAAGTTCAAGACAGACAAAAGAGAAGCTCTTGAGGCATCGACTGCTTACACTTGTTTGGAGTGACATATTAGTGATAACAGGAACTAACTAATTTTACAGATGTTTCACTACATTAAATATAACATTAAATGGATAAAACATACAGTATGTTCTTTAAATAAAAAAAAATTAACATTGTCAATTAGCTACAGTATAAAAGGAATAACACACTTAGGTAAAAGCTAATACACAATTCCTCCTGTTCAAGTTTGGACCTCTTTACACCAGCTAGTTGTTGATGAATTTCCTATAACAGAACACACCATCGTGTTTAATTCCTTAATGATTCCAGGGTTACACTTGATTCTTTGGGATGTACCGTTTTATCTTAAATTGTCTTGTTTCATTATCAACATTCAGTTACACAAGTGAAAGTAAAAAAAAAAATTAGCAAGTATATTTGCTAATACAAGACAACCAGTGTAATATGCAGCATGCCAAACAATATATTCAGAATGTTTTTTTTCTTTTACTATAAATATTCTTTATTGTAATGAGCAAATTGTAAATCAAAACCAAGTCATTTATCAACCTACTAATATAAGGTTCCTAAATGCCCATTTTTTCTTGTGGGACTCAGACACCGTCTCAGTGTTTAAGTCGAGGCTGAAAACATATCTTTTTAGTCAAGCCTTTTGTTAATAGTTTTATTAGGTAAAGGAGTAGATCTGGAGGGTACTCAGGCATAGAGTGTTTTAGTAAACTGGGCTGTATGGATGCTGTCGGCCCCCCATTCACTCGAACACTCGGGTTTCTTGACAGTGTAGTGGGTGGCTGTTTTATGTCCCGGGGCGCCGTCATGTCTGTGTTACCTTCTGGTTCTCCCTTTTTAGTTATGCTGTCATAGTTTTGCCGAAGTCCCTGCTTGCACTCAGCGCAAAATGTATCCTGTTCTTACTCATTAGGTGACATTGGGCATACCTAACAACTTGTGTTTTCTCTCTCTTTCTTTCTCTTTCTCTCTCCCCCTTCACTCTGTCTGTCCCTCTGAGTTACATGTCGATCCTGAGATCGAGATGCTGACCTCTTCTGCTCCTCGGACCTACCTGATCCATCCTGATGCCCTATGTCTGACTGGAGTCTCATCACATCACTCCAGTGGAGGACGGCCCCATACGGACAGATGAAAGTCACACTTGGAAGATGCTCTGGACACTTACAGTAATGTTTTTATGGCTGAGGACTACAGTTGACTTGCTAACTCTCGGACTGCAGTTGTCATGAACAGTTTTGCACTCAAGTTTCCATCAATGAACAGTTTATAACTTCAACAAAACAGACTTCATGTTAAAACTATAATGATTTTCCTGGTTACACAGTTATACTTTGTGATTCTATAGGACACAGTTATACAGTGCCTTGCAAAAGTATTCATACCCCTTGAACTTTTTCACATTTTTCCACCTTACAGCCACGAACTTAAAAGTTTTTTATTGAGATTTTATGTGATAGACCAACACTGAGTAGCACATAATTGTGAAGTGAAATGAAAATGATAAATGGTCTTCAAAATTTTAAACAAATAAAAATCTGAAAAATGTGGTGTGCATTAGTATTCAGCCCCCTGTACTCTGATACCTCTAAATACAATCCAGTGCAATCAATTGCCTTCAGAAGTCATCTAATTAGTTAATAGAGTCCTACTGTGTGTAATTTACTCTCAGCATAAATACACTTGTTCTGTGAAGGCCTCAGTGGTTTGTTAGAGAACACTGAAGAACAAACAGCATCGTGAAGACCAAAGAACTCACCAGACAGGTCAGGGATAAAGTTCTGGAGAAGTTTAAAGCAGGGTTAGGTTATAAAAAAAATATCCCAAGCTCTGAACATCTCAAGAAGCACTGTTCGATCCATCATTCAAAAATGGAAAAAGTATGGCACAACTGCAAACCTGCCAAGACATGGCCGTCCACCTAAACTGATAGAGCGAGCAAGGAGAGCACTGGTCAGAGAAGCAGCCAAGAGGCCCATGATCACTCTGGAGGAGCTGCAGAAATCCACAGCTCAGGTGGGAGAATCTGTGCACAGGACAACTATAAGTCGTACACTCCACAAATCTGGCCTTTTTGGAAGAGTGGCAAGAAGAAAGCCATTGTTGAAAGACAGGCATAAGAAGCCATGTAGGGGACACAGCAAACATGTGGAAGAAGGTGCTTTGGTAGCCTGGGCCCGCCCATCCTAAGCGTGACGCAACACGAGGGCCTGTTCCGAGCTTAGTCTGGCCAGGCAGGCTATCTACAGCATTTCCAAGCTCCCGAAAAATCGTGAACCAATCAACTTTGAGCATCTCCAACGGCCCTGGGTAGAGGCGTGTTCAAGGCAGTGACGTAGTAGAACTGCGACCGGAAGCCATAGATTGTTTACAGAATCTATGCCGGAAGTGCTTCATTCACATCATGAACATGGAGCAGCGGCAAGCCTTTAACACAGCGGTAGATGCTGTATTGAAAGCATTCAACGGGAAGTTCTCATTGAAAACGGAGCAAAGAGCAGCCCTGGAGGTATTTATTGAAAGGAAGGACGTTTTCGCCTTGCTCCCGACCGGCTTCGGTAAGAGTTTAATCTACCAGTTAGCCCCGTTGCGTCGCATACGTCAGAGGAAAGAGTGATGTGATTGGTTTAAGCTTCGTCACAGCCTTTTCTGGCTTCGACCAGTAGCAAACTGAGGCATTTCAGGGAGGCGGGTCAACCACGGGCTCTGGGAAACGGTTTGGCTTAATAGCTTGGCCAGACCAAATGCTCGGAGAGCTTTGAAGTCGCATTAGCCAGGCTAGTGCTTTGGTCAGATGAGACCAAAGTTGAACTTTTTGGCCTAAATGCAAAGCGCTATGTGTGGCAGAAAACTAACACTGCTCATTACCCTGCACACACCATCCCCACTGTGAAACATGGTGGTGGCAGCATCATGCTATGGCGATGTTTTTCTTCAGCAGGGACAGGGAAGCTGGTCAGAGTTGATGGGAAGATGGATGGAGCTAAATACAGGGCAATCCTGGAAGAAAACCTGTTGGAGGCTGCAAAAGACTTGAGACTGGGAAGGAGATTCACCATCCAGCAAGACAATGACCCTAAACATACAGCCAGAGCTACAATGGAATGGTTTAGATCAAAGAATATTCATGTGTTAGAATGGCCCAGTCAAAGTCCAGACCTAAATCCCATTGAGCATCTGTGGCAAGACTTGAAAATTGCTGTTCACAGACGCTCTCCATCCAATCTGGCTGAGCTTGAGCTATTTTGCAAAGAAGAATGGGCAAAAATTTCAGTGTCTAGATGTGCAAAGCTGGTAGAGACATACCACAAAAGACTTGCAGCTGTAATTGCAGCAAAAGGTGGCTCTACAGTACAAAGTATTGACGCAGGGGGTCTGAATACTAATGCACATCACATTTTTCAGATTTTTATTTGTTTAAAATTTTGAAGACCATTTATCATTTTCGTTTCACTTCATGATTATGTGCTACTCTGTGTTGGTCTATCACATAAAATCTCAATAAAAAACTTTTAAGTTCGTGGCTGTAAGGTGGAAAAATGTGAAAAAGTTCAAGGGGTATGAACACTTTTGCAAGGCACTGTAGAAGCAAGTTATTTTAATCACGTTGTCTGTTATCACCCAAATGAGGATGGGTTCCCTTTTGAGTCTGGTTCCTTTTGAGGTTTCTTCCTCATGTCATCTGAGGGAGTTTTTCCTTGCCACCGTTGTCACAGGCGCGCTCATTGGGGATAAATTAGGGATAAAATTATCTAATATTTAAAGTCTTTAATTTAAATTTCTAGTGAACATCTGTATGCCACTGTCAGCTTCAGAATGAGAATAGAGCCTTATCTGTGTATGGTGTGCCGATTAATGCCAGTTGATTCCCCAGGTTAATATGGGACGGCCTTGGGCTGAGGTGCCCTTGAGAGAGGCACCTAACTCCCAACTGCTCCCCGGGCGCTGTTAGCATGGCTGCCCACTGCTCTGGGTATGTGTGTGTGCTCATTGCTCAGGTGTGCGTGTGTTCACTGCTTCAGATGGGTTAAATGCAGAGAGGAATTTCACAAGTTTGTGATGAATAAAGTTGTTGTTGTTGTTGTTGTTCTGTATTATCATATAGACAATGACTGAGAAATAGGTCTAATTCAGTGTTTGTTGTGTGTCCTTGTTTCAGGTACAGCAGCGGCCTGTAATGAGCAGCGCTAAACTAATGAACCTGCACAGTGAAAGTGATCATAAACATAACGACGCTAATCAGCATAACTCTAAAACCAACAACCAGAACCATGCTGGTGATGATTGTAATTCTCTCTCTCTCTCTCTCTCTCTCTCTCTCTCTCTCTCTCAACACTGTATACATACACGTCTGTTTCTTTCGTCCATCTTTTTCAAATCCACAATTTATCCATCCACATCTACACACACACACACACACACACACACACACACACACACACACACACACACACACACACACACACGGGTTCTGAGATCCATCAGGGTCAGAATCTTCTGCAGTGGTCCTCAGGTGCAGCTTCACTTGAGTGGAGAGAAAGCAAAAACAGAAAGAAAAAGAGTTATAGGGAAGGTTAAAGTGATGGTTATCTGAGCAGAACAGGGCAGAATTGTGAAAAGAAAAGAAAAGCAATGAAGGTGAGGAGCAGCAGAAAAGTGAAGTATGCTGGGCCTCAGACATGAGTGTGACAAAAGGAAATCAGAAATGCAGAGGTGTGAGAAGAGAAGAGAAGAGAAGAGAAGAGAAGAGAAGGGAGGAGTGAAGAGGAGAAGATGAGAGAGGAGACGAGAAGAGAAGGGCAGGAGGGCAGCTTTGTCCCCTCTCCCCTCCCCCTCCAGCGTGTGTTACCCCTGGGACTGCCCCGGCCTGGCTCGGCCTGTACGCCATCTGCTGCATAATGTAACGGGATGGAACCCCAAATCCTTCATTTACACTCTCTGCCTGTCATCTGAGTACGTGTGCATGTGTGTGTGAGTGTATTATGTTGCATATGTGAGGTACTCAACATTCAGTGGAGACTTCTTTCCTCTCTTTTATGACATCACTCATGCAGCACTGATTTACTTTCTAAAAGTGCTTTTGGACACACACATACACACACTTATTAAAACCCTACTTGGCGCTCATAACCGTAGGTGTGGCGAGTTGTCCCCTGTATTCCCCAGGGTCTGCTGAATTCGGCCATCTGTTTTTCCCCTAATAACATTTTGCGCTCGCCTTCCTTTTATCCTCATCTCTTCTTTCTCTCTATTTGATTTCCTTCACACCATTTTGCGTAATCACACCTCTTTAGCACTACCAATTATGTTATCCGAGCATAATTTCCTGTTTGTTTGTTTATTCACTGTTGTTTATCACTGGCTTTGGAGCTTCTTTGCTCCTATGTTAGCACCGTCAGTGTGCTGGTGTCCATAGGTAGACATTTCTATTCTCTATCACACTGAGCCTCATTGGAGAAAACATGAAAATCTGTTTATATACGTATATATACAGTGCTATACAAAAGTCTTAGGCACATGTAAAGAAATGCTGTAGAGCTAAAATGGCTTAAAAATAATTAAATGAAATGTTTCAATATTAAAAAAGTAATATAAACAGCAGTAAGTCATAATAAATGAAACAAAGTCAATATGTCTCTCATCTCATTATCTCTAGCCGCTTTATCCTGTTCTACAGGGTCGCAGGCAAGCTGGAGCCTATCCCAGCTGACTACGGGCGAAAGGCGGGGTACACCCTGGACAAGTCGCCAGGTCATCACAGGGCTGACACATAGACACAGACAACCATTCACATTCACACCTACGGTCGTCACCAGTTAACCTAACCTGCATGTCTTTGGACTGTGGGGGAAACCGGAGCACCCGGAGGAAACCCACGCGGACACGGGGAGAACATGCAAACTCCACACAGAAAGGCCCTCGCCAGCCACAGGGCTCGAACCCGGACCTTCTTTCTGTGAGGCGACAGTGCTAACCACTACACCACCGTGCCGCCCAATGTCGAAGTCATAAAATAGAAATCTATAATAATAGGCAGATCAGATGCTCACTGACTGTGCTGTGAAAATTGTGCATGCAGACGCTCATCAGAGTTTCCAAATCTGTCATTGCTTAACTCTTGAATATTTTTATACCATGAATACTATCATTAAAAAGCTTATAATCTCTGCTTTCCACAGAATTTATCTCGTTAAGATCTGTTCAGTACTTTAGGAGTAACAGCAGGTTGAAGTTGGTACAACGGAGTAAAAACTCTGCTCACGTGACGTCAGGAAACTGTCGGTGCTTTTTGAGTCACAGGAAAGTGGTCAGGCTCGCTCTCTCTCTCTTCTGATCGGTTTCTGACTGGATTACTCATGAATATCAATCAGATAACTTTTATAGGGATGTTCTCCAGCTCTCACTGTTTCTGATGAAGTATTCAGCAAAATTTTCCATCAGCTAGTTTTGATGTTATGATTCACGGGAGACTCTGAAGTGAGTTTTCATAGCTTTACCGACTTATTTTTTCAAATCAAACTGATTCATGTAAATAAATAACTATTTTAGAATATAACTGGAGTTGTTTTGATGAAAAATATTGAGATTTTAGTAACTGAAATGAGACTTAAAAAAACGGAAGTCTGAAATGTGAGTGTCAATTTCAGTTCAATTAATTGGAGTTGTTTATTGGATGGGCGACACAGTGGTGTAGTGGTTAGCACTGTCGCCTCACAGCAAGAAGGTCCTGGGTTCAAGCCCAGTGGCCGACAAGGGCCTTTCTGTGCGGAGTTTGCATGTTCTCCCCGTGTCTGTGTGGGTTTCCTCCGGGTGCTCCGGTTTCCCCCACAGTCCAAAGACATGCAGGTTAGGTTAACTGGTGACTCTAAATTGACCGTAGGTGTGAATGTGAGTGTGAATGGTTGTCTGTGTCTATGTGTCAGCCCTGTGATGACCTGGCGACTTGTCCAGGGTGTACCCCGCCTTTCGCCCGTAGTCAGCTGGGATAGGCTCCAGCTTGCCTGCGACCCTGTAGAAGGATAAAGCGGCTAGAGATAATGAGATGAGATGAGTTGCTTTAAGGCTGCACGGTGGTGTAGTGGTTAGCACTGTCACCTCAGAGCAAGAAGGTTCTGGGTTCAAGCCCAACAGCTGACGGGGGCCTTTCTGTGTGGAGTTTGCATGTTCTCCCCATGTCCACATGGGTTTCCTCCGGGTGCTCCGGTTTCCCCCACAGTCCAAAGACATGCAGGTTAGGCTAATTGGTGGCTCTAAATTGACTGTAGGTGTGAATAAGAGTGTGAATGGTTGTGTGTCTCTATGTGTCAGCCCTGTGATGATCTGGTGACTTGTCCAGGGTGTACCCCGCCTTTCGCCCGTAGTCAGCTGGGATAGGCTCCAGCTTGGCCGCGACCCTGCACAAGATAAGCAGTTACAGATAATGGATGGATGGATGTTTATTGGATATGGCTCACATAGTTTTTTCAAGATTAGCCTTGAAAGCTACAAATATTAATCGAAATAATCATTTAAATTCTTTCATATAAACACTAGTAGGCCCTACTTAGAAATACAAAGGCCTACAGAGCACAAAGAGGGTATTAGAAATAATCTTTTATTCCTTTTTTTATTCTGACAGAGAATAGTTGATGTGAATGACATTCATTGCTTATTTATGTATATTTTATAATTGTATTTGTGATTTGTAATTAACATTGATTTCTCCTTCTTTGTGATGTATAAATGAGAGTTAAGATCAGCTTCATATTGCATAAATAAAGCCATTTGGTGAAACTTTGAAAAAGAGAGTGTACCGATTTAACATTTTTACCTAATTAGCATAATTAATTCTAATTAAAACCAATTTGCATAATTTGTTTTTTTACTAATTTTTCAAACTTTGTATTCAGTATACAACCATCTACAGTGGTGCTTGAAAGTTTGTGAACCCTTTAGAATTTTCTATATTTCTGCAGAAATATGACCTAAAACATCATCAGATTTGCACACAAGTCCAAAAAGTAGATAAAGAGAGCCCAGTTAAACAAATGAGACAAAAATATTATACTTGGTCATTTATTTATTGAGGAAAATGATCCAATATTACATATCTGTGAGTGGCAAAAGTATGTGAACCTCGAGGATTAGCAGTTAATTTGAAAGTGAAATTAGAGTCAGGTGTTTTCAATCAATGGGATGACAATCAGGTGTGAGTGGGCACCCTGTTTTATTTAAAGAACAGGGATCTATCAAAGTCTGATCTTCACAACACATCTTTGTGGAAGTGTATCATGGTACAAACAAAGGAGATTTCTGAGGACCTCAGAAAAAGCATTGTTGATGCTCATCAGGCTGGAAAAGGTTACAAAATCATCTCTAAAGAGTTTGAACTCCACCAATACACAGTCAAACACATTGTGTACAAATGGAGGAAATTCAAGACCATTGTTACCCTCCCCAGGAGTGGTTGACCAACAAAGATCACTCCAAGAGGAAGGCGTGTTATAGTCAGCCAGGTCACAAAGGACCTCAGGGTAACTTCTAAGCAACTGAAGGCCTCTCTCACATTCCCTAATGTTAATGTTCATGAGTCCACCATCAGGAGAACACTGAACAACAATGGTGTGCATGGCAGGGTTGCAAGGAGAAAGCCACTGCTCTCCAAAAAGAACATTGCTGCTCTTCTGCAGTTTGCTGAAGATCACATGGACAAGCCAGAAGGCTATTGGAAAAATGTTTTGTGGACGGATGAGACAAAAATAGAACTTTTTGGTTGAAATGAGAAGCGTTATGTTTGGAGAAAGGAAAACACTGCATTCCAGCATAAGAACCTTATCCCATCTGTGAAACATGGTGGTGGTAGGATCATGGTTTGGGCCTGTTTTGCTGCATCTGGGCCAGGACGGCTTGCCATCACTGGTGGAACAATGAATTCTGAATTATACCAGCGAATTCTAAGGGAAAATGTCAGGACATCTGTCCATGAACTGAATCTCAAGAGAAGGTGGGTCATGCAGCAAGACAACGACCCTAAGCACACAAGTCGTTCTACCAAAGAATGGTTAAAGAAGAATAAAGTTAATGTTTTGGAATGGCCAAGTCAAAGTCCTGACCTTAATCCAATCAAAATGTTGTGGAAGGGCCTGAAGCGAGCAGTTCATGTGAGGAAACCCACCAACATTCCCAGAGCTGAAGCTGTTCTGTACAGAGGAATGGGCTAAAATTCCTCCAAGCCGGTGTGCAGGACTGATCAACAGTTACCGGAAACGTTGAGTTGCAGTTATTGCTGCACAAGGGGGTCACACCAGATACTGAAAGCAAAGGTTCACATACTTTTGCCACTCACAGATATGTAATATTGGATCATTTTCCTCAATAAATAAATGACCAAGTATAATATTTTTGTCTCATTTGTTTAACTGGGTTCTCTTTATCTACTTTTAGGACTTGTGTGAAAATCTGATGATGCTTTAGGTCATATTTATGCAGAAATATAGAAAATTCTAAAGGGTTCACAAACTTTCAAGCACCACTGTATGTGCCTGCCAATTTCCATGTAAATATCTAAAAAATAAAAAAGTTATGAAGAAAAAACATTTGATCTCACTGGTAAATGAGGCCCATTTTGTTCCATGTGATCCTCATACGGAATATTACGGCCGTTTTCTAAAAATTAAGCCATTTCTTCAGTCTTTGATTTGTAATATCTAAAGAATGGATAAACATCTTTTAATTCTGTAAAAAGTATGTTGTTTAGCATTCAGTTCTGAATTCAGTGAGAGCAGTTCAAGCAATTTGGATTGAATTTGAATTTTCACCTGATATGCCTAATAACAAAGTTTGTATGAAAAAAAATAGGGGGCTTAAGACTTTTGCACAGTACTGTATATAGTACATAATGTATGACTTTGTATGATTGTCCACTTATTTTTCCATGACTGAGGTTGCCAATTAGCCATTGTACCTACCAAACAGGTTTTTTTTTTAATTAATAATTTGCTTCAAAATACAATTTCAGTAACGGTTGCTTTTAAAGTGAACCTCATCTGTCAAAATCACAACATCACTCAAAAGAAGAGAAAATGATTGAATAAAACTGGTTTTCTTCTTCCCATGATCTTCAGGAAGATCAGGTGCGACTTCCTATTGAACATGTGACATTTGGAATGTCCCCAATATTTCATAGGGGTGAACATGTTCAGGTAACAAGATTTCTGTGGAGCTAAAATGCATGTTTGGATGGAGAAATGCATAACGGATGAGTAACGGACATGCATTTTTCAAGCCTGAGATGTTAAATGGATTTGTACATTAATGACGAAGAAGAAGAAGAAGAAGAAGAAGAGAAGAAGAAGCCTTTATTTGTCACATGCACAGTCAAGCATAGTGAAATTCATCCTCTACATTTAACCCATCTGGAGCAGTGAACACACACACACACACACACACACACACACACACACACACACACACACACACACACAAGTGAGCAATGAGTACACACACACACACACACACACACACACACACACACACACACACACACACACACACACACACACACACACAGCAGTGGGCAGCTATGCTACAGCACCTGGGGAGCAGTTGGGGGCTCAGTGCCTTGCTCAAGGGCACTTCAGCCCAAGCCACCCCCTGTTAACCTAACCACATGTCTTTGGACCATGGGTGAAACCGGAGCACCCAGAGGAAACCCACGCAGACACGGGGAGAACATGCAAACTCCACACAGAAAGGCCCCGTCGGTCACTGGGCTCAAACCCAGAACCTTCTTAGTCTGGCTAACGCGACTTCAAAGCTCTACGAGCTATTGGTCTGGCCAAGATATTAAGCCCAGCCGTTTCCCAGAGCCCGTGGTTGACCCGCCTCCCTGAAATGCCTCAGTTTGCTACTGGTCAAAGCCAGAAAAGGCTGTGACGAAGCTTAAACCAATCACATCACTCTTTCCTCTGACGTATGTGACACGACGGGGCTAACTGGTAGATTAAACTTTACCGAAGCCGGTCGGGAGCAAGGCGAAAACGTCCTTCCTTTCAGTAAATACCTCCAGGGCTGCTCTTTGCTCTGTTTTCAATGAGAACTTCCCGTTGAATGCTTTCAATACAGCATCTACCGCTGTGTTAAAGGCTTGCCGCTGCTCCATGTTCGTGACGTGAATGAAGCGCTTCCGGCATAGATTCTGTAAACAATCTATGGCTTCCGGTCGCAGTTCTACTACGTCGCTGCCTTGAACACGCCTCTACCCAGGGCCGTTGGAGATGCTCAAAGTTGATTGGTTCCCGATTTTTCGGGAGCTTGGAAGAGCTGTAGATAGCTTGCCTGGCCAGACTAAGCTCGCAACAGGCCCTCGTGTTGCGTCACGCTTAGGATGGGCGGGCCCAGGCTAGAACCTTCTTGCTGTGAGGCGACAGTGCTAACCACTACACCACCGTGCCACCGAATGCAAAAATAATATGATTTTTAAAAGAATTTTAATGATTATATTTCAAGGTAAAGTGTTGCTAGAGTGGGCTTGGGCTGTTAAAATACTATTTTCAAAGCGTTAGATACATGTATAGGGTTTTAACAAATGTTTTAAGGTATTTACTTGAAGCATGAATATCATGACATTTTACCTTTATCGATAATATCTTTATTTTTACAGATGTATATTTGTCAACTGTGGAATCACCCATATGTCATTTTGATATACAGCGACTCTCAGCTACTCTCATGATATACCAACTGACTCCTTCAGTACATTAGAGCAGCGTTTCTCAACCTTTTTTCAGTCACGGCACCCTTCAGAAGTATGCAAATTCTCAAGGCACCCCCATATAAAATATATGCAGTCACGCTGACCATACGCTGACCCCAGCAGTGACGTTGTGGCATGGGAAAGGGGGCCGTGAGACAAATTTTGATGATGCATGAGGCGGCGATGATCTGCATAAGTGTAACTATCGTTTTTTGGAATTTTAATTCATTTTATTTATTTCAATGTTAGAATGTGTAATTTTTTGACGGCACTCCTAACGAAGCCAGACGGCACCCCAGGGTGCCGTAGCAACCCGGTTGAGAAAGGCTGCATTAGAGAATGTTTTTTTGGTTTTTGTTCTAAGACCAAATATTTAAAAATGCCACCCACTCTATCCCTGCAGCACAAAGATGTTGCCTTAAGACTCAGGCTCACTTGAACCTGAGCAAACTGCTTTGGCACCAAAGTATCATTTTAACAGGAGCTGATTTTGCTTTTTCCATGTTGGGTCTGTTTTACTGATGTTTACATAGAGTTAGATATTCCCTGCTGGAAAAATATCGAAGTATTGCCGCTTATTTGATATTGGCCTAATGATTTTCTATTAAACATTTTTTCATGAGAATCCAGTGGTTTTAATTAGTGGTGAAGGTTTTATGTACTGTATATTTGAGGGGAAACATTATAATATGGACACTGCACAAACGTGATCAAGTCACTCCCAAATCTGGGCCTATGATTTTGAGAAACTCTGGTTTCATTTTCTCAGATATAATGTCTAAAATCTCACTAGTTCTTTTTTTATTGTAAACTATTCTCGTAAGTGGGGAGGAATAATGCAACATTTTTGTCTAAAATGTATTGCTCATAAGTGTTGAATATTAAAACTACGAGCATATTCTAAGTGTAAAGAAATACTAATGTTACCTTTTCAGTCAACTTATCTTGTTAATATTTGATATATTAGTATACAGTATAATAATATCATCTAAAAAAATAATATAATAATACTACGGGGCTGTTATTATTGGAAAATAATCAACTTCAGAGTGGTAGCCACATCACACTGCCTCGTTGTTGAATATTTTACAATAACTTCACAACCTGTTGTGTTTTATTCCTAACTTAAAACAACACTAGGTAGGAATTTTATGTGAAAATATCAGCTTCAAATTTATTTTCATGGTACGTTGACTTGTAATCGGGAGAATGGTTTGTTTTCTATTCCAAGTCCACACCCACTTCATCAGTTATAGCACTATGTAACTCTGGTGGGGTGTTCCAGACATCTCACAAGATCTGTGTAATGCTTTAGAGCACCATGAGATCTGTCTAACACTTTACAGCACCACAAGCAGCTTCCAAAATCGGCTAGCAACACTAGCCATAAAAATAAGCTAAATCGATATTCCCAGTACGGACATCATGGCATCAAGGTGAAGAAACCAAAGAAGATGCTGTTGGAGGAAGCCAGGAAGAGAAAAAAAGTGAGAGTGACTGGACAAGAGTAAATCTTGGACTGGATTTTACTTGTTGCCGAGAGCTAAGAATGATAAAATGCTGCAAGACAAACGCCAAGCTGTCTTACATTAGCTGTCTTGCTACAGTATGTGTTGGTGCACTTGCTTGATGTTTGGCCGTTTTAACAAAGTTGTTGCTAGCTTTTGATCATAAGCCAAGTCAGTCCATTTCAACAGAGATTTAGCCGCTAGCTACATCTTGAGGTGATATTAGAAACCTTCCTAGATAACACTCAGACATTGGTACTGGTAATAAATGCTCTTATGTTCGTTGCTGTCAAGCTTTGTTGGCGAGCTCATGACCCACATTTGCATCACTTTGTGTAAGGAGCATCCAAGATTTGTAAGGTTAATTTGGTTGATTAGCTGTTATTTGTCTGTTAGCATGCCTCAGCATTAGATATGTTGGTGATAGTGTGTTTCTGGTTATGCTAGCACAACTTGTATTTACACTCATTGGCCACTTTAATAGAAGCTTGTTCTTGAGTTCTTGGCTGCAGGAGTGGAACCCAATGTGTTCTTCTGCTGTTGTATGCTGAGATGCTTTTCTGCTCACCACGGTTGTAAAGAGTTGCTATGAGTTGCTTTATCCTTCCTGGCAGCTCGAATCAATCTGGCCATTGTCCTTTGACCTCTCTTATCAACAAGATGTCTGTTTCCACCCACAGAACTGTCGCTCAATCAATGTTTTTTTTTCCCCCGCAACATTCTGTGTAAACTCTAGAGACTGTTGTATGTGAAAACCCCAGAAGATTAGCAGTTTCTGAAATACTCAAACCAGTCCATCTGGCTCAAACCAACACCCATGCCACAGTGAAAGCCACATGTTGAGATCACAATTTTTCCCATTCTGATGTCTGAAGTGAACATGAACTGAAGCTCTTGATTTATGTCTGTATGATTTTATGCATTGTGCTACTGTCAAGGCATTGGCTGATTAGATAACTGCATAAAACAGCGGGTGGGTGGGTGTTCCTAAGAAAGTGGCCTGTGAGTGTATGGCATTGGTGTAGAAGGAGCCCGAGAGCTAAATATACCATTTCTTGCATAATGGGACTTTAATGTAATGAGTCTGGTGCCTTACACAGAGCTCACTGTGCCATTGCTCCAAATGTACAAATCCCACACTACCTGCATGAATGTGACCTATGTGATTGAGAAAATTGGACTAAATAGGCGCTCAGCTTACTGTACCTCGAGATTGATCACCATTGTCATTCATGAACACACAGGAGGAAAATGTAACTGTGTTATAATAATATTGCAAAGAAGAGGTCACCTACTGTGAGTTTCCAAGAGTCCATTTGTTCTTCATTCAGTTCCTAGTGCAGGATAGATTCAGCGTGCAGGACAGTAGGATGGAAGCCCATTCTCATAAAAATGTGATATGGTCGAATGAGGCCAAGGTAGAACGTTTCAGTCAGAATTCTAAAAGACATGCTTAGTGCAAAAGATGACAGTTTATCACATATGCTTAGTGAAGCATGGTGGTGGCAGCATCATGCCACATCTATTTTGGAACAAAACCTACAGGCCTTTGTTACACAGCTGAGGATGGAGAATGATTTCACCCTCCGACATGACAACAATCCGAAGCATAAATCCAAGTCAACAAAGGAACGGCTTCGGAAGAAGAGAATCAATGTTTTGGGATAGTCCTGTCAGAGCCCAGGTCTAAATTCTATCATAAGACTGTGGAATGACATGAAGAGGGATGTGTACAGGAGATCATCTCACAATGTGATAGATCTGAAGGATTTTTGCAAGGAAGCATGGAACAAAATTGCCAAACCAAGATGTGTTAAGTTGGTAAACTCTTCGACCAAAATGTGCTAAGTTGATATCCCTTAAAATACTGAGTGCTATAGTACAAGCAAAATGTGTTTTCAGAGTATGAAGTATTAGTTATTAGTGTGTGTTCTAGTGCAAGGTTAGGGTAAGTATTTATTTATTTTTCTTCCAAAAATGTTTCTTTTTTATGAGAATCGTTTTGGTTATTATATCACATTAAAGATGGGGGGGAGATCTGATATGATTTTATGATTTATCTTGGTTTCATTGTTTACATCATAAAACCTTCCTAGGGCGGCACGGTGGTGTAGTGGTTAGCGCTGTAGCCTCACAGCAAGAAGGTTGGGGTTCGAGCCCTGTGGCCGGCGAGGGCCTTTCTGTGCGGAGTTTGCATGTTGTCTGCGTGGGTTTCCTCCGGGTGCTCCGGTTTCCCCCACAGTCCAAAGACATGCAGGTTAGGTTAACTGGTGACTCTAAATTGACCGTAGGTGTGAATGTGAGTGTGAATGGTTGTCTGTGTCTATGTGTCAGCCCTGTGATGACCTGGCGACTTGTCCAGGGTGTACCCCGCCTTTCGCCCGTAGTCAGCTGGGATAGGCTCCAGCTTGCCTGCAACCCTGTAGAACAGGATAAAGCGGCTACAGATAATGAGATGAGATGAGATAAAACCTTCCTTTTCATTTGAACAGGACTGTGTAGACTTTTTATTTCCAGATAAGCACTTTCTTGTTTCCTTGCAGACAGCCTGAAGTAGAAGATCATTGCAGAGTCGTATACAGTGTCTTGCAAAAGTATTCATCCCCCTTGGTGTTTGTCCTGTTTTGTCGCATTACAAGCTGGAATTAAAATGGATTTTTGGAGGGTTGGCACCATTTAATTTACACAACATGCCTACCACTTTAAAGGTGCACATTGTTGTTTTATTGTGACACAAACAATAATTAAGATGAAAAAACTGTGCATAGGTATTCACCCCCTTTCGTATGAAACCCCTAAATAAGAGCTGGTCCAACCAATTCACTTCATAAGTCACATAATTAGTTGCTTAAGATCCACCTGTGTGTAATCAAAGTGTCACATGATCTGTCACATGATGTCTGTATAAATCAACCTGTTCTGGAAGGACCCTGACTCTGCAACACTACTAAGCAAGCAACACGAAAACCAAGCAGCACTCCAAACAGGTCAGAGACAAAGTTGTGGAGAAGTATAGATCAGGGTTGGGTTATAAAAAATATCCCAAACTTTGAATATCCCACGGAGCGCCATTAAATCCATTATAGCAAAATGGAAAGAATATGGCACCACTACAAACTTGACAAGAGAAGGCCTCCCACTAAAACTCACAGACCGGGCAAGGAGGGCATTAATCAGAGATGCAACAAAGACACCAAAGATAACACTGAAGGAGCTGCAAAGATCCACAGTGGAGATGGGAGTATCTGTCCATAGGACCACTGTAAGCTGTACACTCCACAGAGTGGGGATTTATGGAAGAGTGGCCAGAAAAAAGCCATTGCTTAAGAAAACATGTTTGGAGTTTGTCCAACAGCATGTGGCAGACTCCCCAAACACACGGAAGAAGATTCTCTGGTCAAATGAGACTAAAATTGAACTTTTTGGCCATCATGGGAAATGCCATGTGTGGTGCAAACCCAACACCCTGAGACACCATTCCTACAGTGAAGCATGGTGGTGGCAGTATCATGCTGTGGGGATATTTTTTCATCTGCAGGGATAGGAAAGCTGGTCAGGACTGAACGAAAGATGGATGGCACTAAATACAGGGGAATTCTGGAGGGAAACCTGTTTGAGTCAGCCAGAGGTTTGAGACTGAGACAAAGGTTCACTTTCCAGCAGGACAATGACCCTAAACATACTGCTAAAGCTACACTGGAGTGGTTTAAAGGGAAACATTTAAATGTCTTGGAATGGCTTAATCAAAGCCGAGACCACAATCCAATTGAGAATCTGTGGCTTAACTTGAAGATTGCTGTACACCAACACAACCCATCTAATTTGAAGGAGTTGGAGCAGTTTTGCCTTGAGGAATGGGCAAAAATCCCAGTGGCTAGATGTGCTAAGCTAATAGAGACATACCCCAAGAGACTTGCAGCTGTAATTGCAGCAAAAGGTGGCGCTACAAAGTATAAAATTTGAGGGGGGTGAATACCTATGCACACTCCAGATTTCTGTTTTTTCATCTTAATTATTGTTTGTGTCACAATAAAACAACAATTTGCACCTTTAAAGTGGTCGACATGTTGTGTAAATGAAATGGTACTAACCCTCCAAAAATCCATTTTAATTTCAGCTTGTAATGCGACAAAACAGGACAAACACCAAGGGGGATCAATACTTTTGCAATATAGTGCACAATGCACTATCACTTTGTGTTGTTTATTCATTCACATGTCAACTTACTGTACTTTGCATAGTAACACCTGGTATTAGATGTTGGTATTGGGAGCATCTTTATGAGTATGTTTGGCAGTGATGACGACAACGATACGAAAAAAACAGGCACAGTTTACTTCGGCGGATACACAATACCAGTATTGGTAATGATGCATCCCTATTTGTGAAATCAACCTAAACCATCACCAGAAACTAAGAGAAGTGTGTAATGTTTTCCGTTGGCTTTAAAGCTAATTCAGTGTTGATCATGCATTTAATCCACCCAGATTTTTTCTTTGTCTTGTTTTATTCTAAAACCGCTATGTACAGGTCTAGTTCACAGAGTTCAAACAATCGCATGGCCTCTCGCTCAGATGAAGAAACAGTATGTGACGTGTGCCTGTGATCGGAGCCCTGAGTCCTGCAGGCATGCAGATACTGAGACACTGCAAGACACACACACACACACACACACACACACACAATAGCATTTGGATTGCGTTTCACAAGGAATGGAGTATATGTGTTATAGGTGGTTTTAAGGACTTGGTTGTCTGTCTGTGTTCTGGTGTACACATAATAACCGCCAGTCTCTCAAACCTGCTTATGTGTCTCTGATTTCATTTCACAATTAAATGCATCTTCTTAATTTCCAGAAATCAGCCGTGAACCAGTCACTCTATGATTTTCAAGTGCCTCTTAAACTAGCTCACATTTAAAACCAAAACCTCCCGTCTTCCCCTTCTCATCTTTTTAGTAATTCTAGGGGTTTGGCATCAGATGGCATTGGATCGATCAGCATTGTTGCCATGGCTACAGGGGCTTTGGGAAGAGGGTGGGGGGCAAGTTAAAGCAAGAAAGGGAAAGTGCAAAGATGAAAAAGTGTACACACACAAATATAGACATACACAACAATTTGTTAAGAGTATTCCTCAATCCCCTTATCTTCCTCTGTTCTGGGGTTAAGTTATTCTCTTAAATGGAAAAAAAAAAGTTTGTCTTGCTGCCAGAGCAAGAATTCATTCTTGCTCCTTGTCCAACATATGTGTGTGTGTGTGTGTGTGTGTGTGTGTGTGTGTGTGTGTGTGTGTGTGTGTGTGTGTGTTTTTCCTGAGAAAAATACTCAACCAATATCATTCAAACATAAATGTCTTAAACGCAATACAGGAAACTCAACGGGTTATAAAACAGTGAGGAATATTTTACACTAATGTTCTCACTATGAACGCTAATAAGACATTGATCAGATTTATGTACGCATAATAAAATTCAATAGTGAGGTCAGAATAGCTCATATTAGATCACGATTATGGCTTCTACAGACGGGACACGACTATCTGCATCTCATTTCGCCAGGACGAAGTGGATCAATAAATCCAGACAGTATATCAGGCGTTTTTGCTCTGGGCTAGCCAGTAAGCAAATGTTTTGGGGTTTTTTTCGGGTTTTTTTCCAAGGTCTGTAAGTCTTCCAAATATGTTAACACACAAAATAGCATGTCAAAATATTATAATATTTGATCACAGTGTACACTCTTGGCATGATATTGAAGTTTGGATTTAAACTAACAGAATATTGGGCCAGGATTGTATACAGCACGCTGTACATAGTATATAGATTCTGTATTATTTTATTATTTACCACAGTTTAATATCATACATATGATTAGGGTACATCCTTGATGTACTATATACAGTAAAAATAAGGAATAAAACCTGTGTTGTTACTGAAAATTAATCAACGCTGAGGTGGTATGATGCCAGTATAACTCCCAATGTGTTTTATTCCTCTTATATCATCACAGCAATTTGTATTCATTTTTTCATTTATTACCTTTAATAAAGACACATGACACTTTTAATCATGTATAGTGACATTTAATGTTCTGGAGTGTCTATAAAACAAGTTAGTTCCTCACAAACAAAGTGTTGTATTAATGATTATATGATACGATTTTTCTTTGTTAGTTTCTTAAACCCTATGGACCCAGTACCAGGTCCAATGACTATAGTTGACTTCCGGAAAAAAGATTTTTAAAATGCTGCTTTGGTAAGTTCTGTCCTTTGTAGTATCGATGTACTTGCTGGTATTTCAATGGGACCATTGCTATCTTGGTGTTATCCACTGTCTAATCTAGAATATACTTTCGGTGAGGATAAAAAATTTTAATTTCTCCTTTGGTTCATCACTATTTTCTCAGGCATAGTAACAGTCACAATGCTGCTGACACTGGAAATATATTTTCTGAGGTCTTACATCCACCTAGACCAAGATTATGTATATTGACCTGATAATTGTGGAACTGGGCAGCACGGTGGTGTAGTGGTTAGCACTGTTGCCTCACAGCAAAAAGGTTCTGGGTTCGAGCCCAGTAGGGCCTTTCTGTGCGGAGTTTGCATGTTCTCCCCGTGTCCATGTGAGTTTCCTCCGGGTGCTCCAGTTTCCCCCACAGTCCAAAGACATGCAGGTTAGACTAAGGCTACGTTTACATTAGACCGTATCTGTCTCGTTTTCTTCGCGGATGCACTATCCGTTTACATTAAACCACCTGGAAAAGCCGGGAAACGGGAATCTGCCAGCGTCCACGTATTCAATCTAGATCGTATCTGGTCCGGTGCTGTGTAAACATTGAGAATACGTGAATACGCTGTGCTGAGCTCTAGCTGGCGTCGTCATTGGACAACGTCACTGTGACATCCACCTTCCTGATTCGCTGGCGTTGGTCATGTGACGCGACTGCTGAAAAACAGCGCGGACTTCCACCTTGTATCACCTTTCATTAAAGAGTATAAAAGTATGAAAATACTGCAAATACTGCCCATTGTGTAGTTATGATTGTCTTTAGGCTTGCCATCCTTCCACTTGCAAGTACTAAGTGATATGCGCTGGGATCTCACACACAGTGGCTCAGTCCCGAATCGTGGCTTGTGCACTTCACTCGCGCGCTCTGTGAGCTGCGCAGGGCCGGAGTGCGCACCCTCCAGAGGGCACTCGCTGTTCAGGGCGGAGTGATTTGGAGCACAGGATGCCTGCGGAGCCAAGCGTATCCGTGTATTGGTGTTGCTGTGTGCACGGCTAACGGTTTTAGTGTCAACGCAAATCGTTTTAAGAACGTTAATCTGATGATCCGCTGATTCGACGTAATGTAAACGTAGCCTAATTGGTGGCTCTAGATTGACCGTAGGTGTGAATGTGAGTGTGAATGGTTGCTTGTCTCTATCATTGCGTTTACATGCACATCCAAATCGAGCTACTGTCAGTAGTCGAGCTAAGGGTCCCAGCAGGGGTGCCAGAGAAATCCAATCCTACATGCACACAAGGAAATCGAGGTATTGTGTGAGGTACATTGTGCACCCGAGCCACAGGTGGCGCTACATGCCCCATCGTGTTGGTACACTTCCGGTTGTCGTCATGAAGAAGAGGAGTGATTTCCACTTTACATTCACACCACATGTTATTGCCACCTGGTGGCTACAAACTGTCCTGTGCAGACCATTGTTTTGTCTCATCTCATCTCATTATCTCTAGCCGCTTTATCCTTCTACAGGGTCACAGGCAAGCTGGAGCCTATCCCAGCTGACTACGGGCGAAAGGCGGGGTACACCCTGGACAAGTCGCCAGGTCATCACAGGGCTGACACATAGACACAGACAACCATTCACACTCACATTCACACCTACGCTCAATTTAGAGTCACCAGTTAACCTAACCTGCATGTCTTTGGACTGTGGGGGAAACCGGAGCACCCGGAGGAAACCCACGCAGACACGGGGAGAACATGCAAACTCCACACAGAAAGGCCCTCGCCGGCCCCGGGGCTCGAACCCAGGACCTTCTTGCTGTGAGGCGACAGCGCTAACCACTACACCACCGTGCCGCCCCATTGTTTTGTAAGACAACTTATTTTGCACAATTGTATATTTTTCTAAAGTCCATTTTTTGCTTACAATTTAACTTATGTCTTAATAAACACACAAAAAGTTCAACTGTTTTTGTTTTTTGTCTCCTTGTTCCTCCTGACCTCTTCTGCTGCTCGCTACTACTACTGTTGTCATGCCGACCGAGGCTGTTGTGTTTCCCACTTGTGGTCTCATCACTCGTCACTTCCGGAAAGGAAGTAAGTAGCTCAACTACGTAGCTCGATAGGGTTTACATGCAGTAAGTAGCTCGGCTACAATTGCATAATCTAGGTCGCGTAGCTCGATTACGAGAAATCCAGTTCGGTTCGATTTCAGCCGAGCTAAGGTGTATCCATGGCATTTAGAACTTCGATTTCAGTCGAGCTATGGCAGAAATTCGATTTTCTCTATGTGCATGTGACTTGTCCAGAGTGTACCCCACCTCTCACCCATAGTCAGCTGGGATAGACTCCAGTTTGCCCACAACCCTGCACAGGATAAGCAGTTATGGATAATGGATGGATGGATGGAATTATGGAACTATTTTTGACTAATTTTGGGTATGTCTGTCTGGGTGAGCCACTCGTCCCAGCACTCTTAGCCTTAAGAAGTTAAATAAAAATTGTTTACTATTAGGTAGTGTTGTCGTACTCGAGACTGGTCTCAAGACCACTTTTTGAAGGTCTCAGTCTCGTCTCAGAATCGATCGCATTTTCACTTGGTCTTGTCTCGGTCTTAGACATGGCGGACTCTGGATTTTATTTCAAGATGGGTCAAGACCACAACTGTGGAGATTTCACTAAATTGCCTCTGCATTGTCTGATTCATTTGTTAACATCATTACTCTGATTGGATGTAAAATTTTCTGCTTCAAATGCGACCAATAACATGACCTATTACTAATTTAAAATTTTTGTTACTGTTAATGGCCATCACCGCTCCCCCTGCCACCTTCACACTCTGGTCTGGTCCTGGTCTTGACTCAGTCTCACCCTGCCTTGGTCTTGATCCTGACTTGATCTTAAAGCCTGGGTCTTGTCTTGGCCTCGATACACTTTGGTCTTGGTCATGACTTGGTCTCGGTTTAGACGGTTTTGACTACCACACTACTATTACACTTGGATTAAGTGGAGCGATACATCCAGCCATAATGAATACTATGAATGAGCTGTTACTATAGAAACAAGAACATCTAGTATAAGTACAAGCACATCAATATAAACCTGTGATTTACCTTGCAGCCGGAACTACTTTCAAATCTGCTGTTATCGTATTAGGAATGAAATATTTTATTCCTCCATTCATCTGTTTATAGTTACATTTAATGTTGTGGAACATCTGTGAAACAGGTTCATTCCTGGTATTCCTTACATTATAGCAGCTATAAACATCCAGTCCCTCACAACTTTATTACCTTTTTATCCATCTTTTCAAATTAACAGGGAAAAAAACGCAGCTTATCTTGTTACTCAAAAACTACAAAGAAAACTTACTGACTGATACGATACACTGACACCGGAGCCTTTTTCTATAAATATGAAATAAATGAAATGAATGATTCCTTATAGAAAACTTCACCATATCAATGATTTGTTTAAAAAAAATCACTGTTTTTCTTTTTATTTGTCTTAGACTATGTAGATCGTCTGTTGTACAAATCCCTGTGTAAGCTGTTAGAACACACTAGAAAACAAAAACAAAAACGCATGAATATAAACCTGTGGTCTGCCTTGTAGACGACACTACCATGAGAGCTGCTATTAGAGAAAACTAATCAACAGCTCCTGACCAATCAGATTTGAGAATTCAACACTGTTGTAGTTAAAGCACAGTAAAGTAGATTGCTCTACATTGAAGGTATTTTGAACTGTACCATTGTGTGTGTGTGAGAGAGAGCATTACGACAGATACACTGTGTATGCATCCCTACTCCATGACAGGTATAATAAGGTGTTATTTGCTAGTTTTCTTTAATACAGCTTTTTTGTTGCATCTTCTCTGTTTGAGTTTCCATTTCGCACAGATAACTTTTATGAAGAAAACATTCTCTCTCTCTCTCTCTCTCCACCTGTCATACTTAGTTGTTTTCCTTTCACTCTGTTTCTCTGGCGTGTTGAAGTATCCTTGCATTGCCCATTCAAACCTGTCAACTCTGATGTATTTTTCCCTCCAATTTGATTGCTGGAGGAGGAGAGAAATGCTGTTTTCTAGTGGTCCCTATCAGAAGCAAAATTAGTGTGCCCGATGAATGGGTTTCTTTTTTATTTCCCCTCATATTCCTCCCTTTCATATTTCACCCACAGTAGGTTAAGGGTGCGAGCATAATGTTCCACTCGTGCAGACAGATATTAATATTGATTTTCATGGAAATTACTTTTCGTTGTCATGCCGTCCAATTTACAGAATATCCAACACCGCGAGTTGGTCATGAAGGATTCTCTTTTCTTAGCCATGGCAATTTTTTTTCCTTGCATAAATTGAGACTCAAATCAAATAGAGCACAGTGGACGAGGGAGCCGTGGATCAATTTGTGTGAAGGATAGAATGTTTCACCATCACCTGGTCATCAAATAACTTTGTTCAATACCATCAATACAACATTAACATACATAAGGCTGTATGTTATTGAGACATAACAGCTACTTATACTGTTGGTGGGATCTCACACACACACACACACACACACACACACACACACACACACACACACACACAGGAATGAGTTACATTCATCTAATGCCTCATTCGCCTTATTAATTCAAGTTTCGCCTCCACAAATCTGACTGTTCTCATATTAATATGCAGTCAAACAGTTCACTGTAGACAACAATGTGAGATGTATTCTTCACGCTTCATGCACACACACACACACACACACACACACACACACACACACACACACACACACACACACACACAGAGTTTCTGATGGGTAACTCATGATGTGTTAGCTAAATAATGCAATGTCTACACCTACCCTGATCCCGAAATTTAATATTTTATGCCTTTAATTTTGAAATTAAAAGCTGCAGGTTTCCCCATAAACAAACAAGCAAACAAACAAACAAACAAAAACAACCAAGCAAGCAAACAATGAAAAAGTCAGACAAGCAAAAAATAAAACAAACAAACAAATAGGTAAGCAAGCAATAAAAAACAGGCAAACAAGGAAACAACAAACACCCAAACACACAAGCAAGCAAACAAACAATTAAATGGACAAACAAATAAACATTCCAGCAAACATGTCAGCAGGCAAGCAAGCAATAAACACCAGGAAAACAAGGAAACAAGAAATACACAAACAAACAAACAAACAAGCAAACAAACCATTAAATGGACAAACAAATACACAAGCAAGCAAACAATAAAATCAGGCATACAAGGAAACAACAAGCACACAAGCAAATAAAACAAACAATTCAATAAACAAGCTAGCAAACACAAACAAGCACACAAAATCAAATTATCAAACAAGTAAACAAAGAAGAAAACAAACATACAGACAGACATACATACATACAGACATAGACATACATAAAACAGAAACGCAAGCAAGCAAGCAAGCAAATATCAACAGTAAACAAACAAATAGATAAATAAAGAAACAAATGCTTCATAAAGATCAGCCAAATATCCACATATAGTCACAAATTCCTGTCACATATCATATTTCCATTTTATTTGGACCCCAAAAAGAGATGGAACCCTTCCCCCCCACCCCACCCCACACACATGGTTCATGCGTGGACATTACCCAGCAGCCAGCCCCTAAAGGAAGCCCTCACTGCCAGCTGCCGCCCATAATTATCTAACCCTGTGTGGCTGAGCTGTGATTGTGTTTGACCCAGCTAATAAAGTGAGTTAGGTGTGTGTGGGTGCACGTGTGTTGTGTGTATGGGTGTGAGTCAAGTCAAGTCAAGTTTATTTGTGTAGCGCTTTTAACAAAAAAAAAGGTTCGAAATTCTTTTTTTTTTCACCAGCCAGCCAGACTAGTTACCTTCCAAAATAACTAGCCAAACAGAAAATCAACTAGCCAAAATTTGTTCATGTATGAATTTTACTTCTGTCAAAAATAACACAAAAGAGAGTAGTTACCATTGTTCATGACTAATGTGCATTTATTTCAAGACCCGAGTATTCTGATACTGTCATTAAATACATAAATGAGAACAACACAGAGCACCATAATATAATATCAACAAATAATAATATATTGGAAAACTGGGCAACTTGGTGTATGAGTATTGAAAGCAAATATACTTACTATCATGACTATAGCACCCAAAATATGTCCAACATGCTTTCTGTATTTAACCATTTATGAGAGAGAAAGCATTAGGGGCTTCATATTGACTAGGAATCAACTTGAGAAAAATTAATTATTCCATAAAAATCGTATCGCAGCCGAGGCCTACCCTGCTCCCATGTTTGCTTATAAGTCCTTTGTCGTTTCACCTCTTCAGACCGAGGTCGCTTTGTCCCCGTCTCTGGTGGTTTCTGTACACCTTTCAGAAAATTCCACATCGCAACGTAGCTTTGGCAGATGTAGATGTAAACAACAACAAAAACACGTGTTTAAATGGGCGATAATGTGGCCACATCTATTGAATTTGATAACGTGATGTGGCAGCGGGGGCGTGGCCAAGCGGCGGTCTGTGAATGGAGGGCGGAGTCAGGGAAGGTAAGTGGTGGAATCATTGCACCTGTTGGGGATTAACCTGTTTGTGTATCTTCCCCAGTGACTGCACCCTTTAAAAGGAGAGGAGAGCAGAGAAAGGGAGCTCTCGCTCCCCAACCAGAACACGTGTGTGCGCGCGCACGCGCGGCTGGGAAGTGATAAAAGGCTGAAAAGCTAGCAATAAATAGTTCATTGAGAACTCAGTTCTGGCCTGCCGTGCTTCTGTGCTCCACCCACCTGGTCCAGTACTACACATGATTACCACGATATTCAACAAGATGCGTTATATGCATGTGCAGTAGTGAAAAAACTGACAGCCTGACTCGTACACGATATGATTCGGAATTCTTCGGTAGTTTCCGTCCTGCCGATAAACACATCGATTAACACAGACACGGCACACGCTTAATATGTGGCGGCTTTAGTTGACGGTGTGTCTGAATCTTCGCTTCATATATATTTTTTATTTTCAACTAGTCAGCCGGGCTGGCTAGTGACAGGAATTACCCGCCAAATGACAAATTAAGTTGCCTCGGGCGACCGGACCACCACGAATTTCTAGCCCTGAATAAACATTGTAGCAAAGCAGCTTTACAGAATTTGAACGACTTAAAACATGAGCTAAATTTATCCCTAATCTATCCCCAATGAGCACATCTGTGGCGACGGTGGCAAGGAAAAACTCCCTCAGACGACATGAGGAAGAAACCTCGAGAGGAACCAGACTCAAAAGGGAACCCATCCTCATCTGGGCAACAACAGACAACATGACTATAACATTAACAGTTTTAACATGAAGTCAGTTTCGTTGATGTTATAAACTCTTTATTGATGGAAACTTGAGTGCAAAACTGTTCATGACAACTGCAGTCCTAAAGTTAGCAAGTCAACTGTAGTCCTCAGCCATAAAAGCATTACTGTAAAAGTCCAGAGCGTCCTCTAGGTCTGACTTTCAACTGTCCATATGGGGCCGTCCTCCACAGGAGCGATGTGATGAGACTCCAACCAGACACAGGGCACCAGGATGGATCAGGCAGGTCCGGGGAGCAGAAGAGTTCAGCATCTCGATCCCAGGACCGACATGTAACTTAGAGGGACAGATTTTGGGGGGGGGGGGGGGGGGGGGGGGGGGAGAGAGAAAACACAAGTTGTTAGGTATGCCTAATGTCACCTGAATAAGTAGGAACAGTATACATATTGCACTGAGTACAAGCAGGGACTCCGGCAACTAACTATGACTGCATAACTAAAAGGGGAGAGCCAGAAGGTAACACAGGCATGAGGGGGCCCCGGGACATAAAGCAGCCAGCCACTACACCATCAACAAACTCGAGTGAGCAAGCGAGTGGGGAACTGACAGCATCCATACATCCCAGTTTACCAAAACACTCTATGTCTGAGAACCCTCCAGATCGACACCTTTACCTCATAAACACCATTAACAAAAGGCTTGACTAAACAGATATGTTTTCAGCCTCGACTTAAACACTGAGACTGTGTCTGATTCCCGAACACTACTTGGAAGGCTGTTCCATAACTGTGGGGCTTTGTAAGAAAAGGCTCTGCCCCCTGATGTAGACTTCACTATACGAGGTACCAGCAGATAGCCTGCAGCTTTTGATTTAAGTAGGCGTGGTGGGTCATAGAGGAGCAGAAGTTCACTCAGGTACTGTGGTGTGAGAACATTCAAATCAAATAAAATCAAGTTTATTTGTATAGCGCTTTTAACAATAAACATTGTCGCAAAGCAGCTTTACAGAATTTGAACGACTTAAAACATGAGCTAATTTTATCCCTAATCTATCCCCAATGAGCAAGCCTGTGGCGACGGTGGCAAGGAAAAACTCCCATAAAGAGGACATGAGGAAGAAACCTTGAGAGGAACCAGACTCAAAAGGGAACCCATCCTCATTTGGGCAACAACAGACAGCCTGACTATAATATTAACAGTTTTAACAGGTATAACCCTCAACTGTCCTCATGGGGCCGTCCTTCACAGGAGCGGTGCGATAAAACTCCGACCAGACACAGGGCACCAGGATGGATCAAGCAGGTCCGAGGGGCAGAAGAGGCCAGCATCTCAATCCCAGGATCAACATGTAACTCAGAGGGACAGATTGGGGGGGGGGGGGGGGGGAAGAGAGAGAGAGAAAGAAAACACAGGTTGTTAGGTATGCCCTAAAAATGACACAAGTATTAAATCTGTGTGGTAGGCTCGCAGAGACGAGAGTCTTTACATCAGGCATAACACACAACAATGGCATGTTAATATGGTAAAAAATATCATGACCTGCTCTGGCTGGATGCTTGATTGGGTGATGGGAGCACACTCCTCAGCAATGATGAGATGCAGATGGGACCCTTAGGGCTGGCCAAGACAATTCAGTTACGTTTCACCGGGTCTGGGACGTGCGACAGAAAGTCTGACGGCCGATTCCCTGCAGGCTACGATAGCCATTCGAGGTCTCCACCCTCTCCACCAAAAGATTTCCTGTTGACTCCATGTAACTCAGAGGGACAGAATTGGGGTGGGGGGGAGGGAAAGAAAACACAGGTTGTTAGGTATGCCCAATGTCACCTGAATAAGTAGGAGCAGTATACATATTGCACTGAGTACAAGCAGGGACTCCGGCAACTAACTATGACAGCATAACTAAAAGGGGAGAGCCAGAAGGTAACACAGGCATGAGGGAGCCCCGGGACATAAAGCAGCCAGCCACTACACCGTCAACAAACTCGAGTGAGCAAGCGAGTGGGGACTGACAGCATCCATACATCCCAGTTTACCAAAACACTCTATGTCTGAGGACCCTCCAGATCTACTCCTTTACCTCATAAACACCATTAACAAAAGGCTTGACTAAGCAGATATGTTTTCAGCCTAGACTTAAACACTGAGACTGTGTCTGATTCCCGAACATTACTTGGAAGGCTGTTCCATAACAGTGGGGCTTTGTAAGAAAAGGCTCTGCCCCCTGATGTAGCCTTCACTATACGAGGTACCAGCAGATAGCCTGCACCTTTTGATCTAAGTAGGCGTGGCGGGTCATAGAGGAGCAGAAGTTCACTCAAGTACTGTGGTGCGAGAACATTCAGTGCTTTAAAGGTCAATAGTAGTATTTTATAATCAATATGAAATTTGATTGGGAGCCAGTGCAGTGTGGATAAGACAGGGGTGATGTGGTCATATTTTCTAGTTCTAGTAAGGACTCTTGCTGCTGCATTTTGAACTAACTGGAGCTTGTTTATGCACTTATTGGAACATCCAGACAGTAAGACATTACAATAATCCAACCTGGAGGTAACGAAAGCATGAACTAGTTTTCCCGCATCACGTAGTGACATTAAATTTCTTATCTTAGCAATATTTCTGAGATGAAAGAAAGCTATCCGGGTAATGTTATCAATGTGAGTTTCGAATGAAAGACTGGGGTCAATAATCACTCCGAGGTCTTTTACTGCTGCATGTGAAGAAACAGAAAGGCCATCCAGAGTCACTGTGTAATCAGAAAACTTACTTCTAGCTGTATGTGGTCCTAGCACAAGTACTTCAGTCTTGTCAGAGTTAAGCAGAAGGAAATTAATAAGCATCCAGTGTCTAATGTCCTTTACACATTCCTCAATTCTATTAAGCTGGTGTCTATTCAGTGCTTTAAAGGTCAATAGTAGTATTTAATAATCAATACAAAATTTGATTGGGAGCCAATGCAGTGTGGATAAGACAGGTGTGATGTGGTCATATTTTCTAGTTCTAGTAAGGACTCTTTCTGCTGCATTTTGAACTAACTGGAGCTTGTTTATGCACTTATTGGAACATCCAGACAGTAAGACATTATAATAATCCAACCTGGAGGTAACGAAAGCATGAACTAGTTTTTCCGCGTCATGTAGTGACATTAAATTTCTTAGCAATATTTCTGAGATGAAAGAAAGCTATCCGGGTGATGTTATCAACGTGAGTTTCGAATGAAAGACTGGGGAGTGTGTGTATGTCTGGTAAACAATGGCTCACCAGTGTTTACATTACTAAACCGTACAAGCTGCTACAACATACGCTGTCAGTATGAAAGAGGGCTGTGAACCTTCTGCTGGTTTGTTGCGTTTCACTGAAATCACTCCGTTATTTCCACATTAGTGAAACGGGCAGCTCATTCTACGCTGAGTTCTGGGCTGGTGATAAGATTCGGGATTTGTAGAGTTTGTCCAAATTTCTTCTTGGTATAAACAGCGTATAGTCCAACTTGTCCTTGAATTGATGCATCTTTGTAGAAAACTGCACAATGGCACCAGATGATTAAATGTTCTATTGTTTGCACTGATGGAAAGCTGTAGCCCTACTCAGGAGCCTGTCTAATCCTTATAATGTGCTGATAATCTGTAGAAACAGAATATAAACACTGAATGCATTTTATTAACATTAACAGTGATGTACGGTACAGTGCCCTCCACAAATATTGGCACCCCTTGTAAAGATCAGTAAAAAAAAAAACGGTTCGAAAAAATCCACCTTTTGGTGAAGTCGCTTCATCTTGCACTGAAAAATGAGAAAAATTCAACCTTTAATTGAAATAAATTTATTCAAAGAAGAACAAATCCGGGCGGCACGGTGGTATAGTGGTTAGCGCTGTCGCCTCACAGCAAGAAGGTCCTGGGTTCGAGCCCCGGGGCCGGCGAGGGCCTTTCTGTGTGGAGTTTGCATGTTCTCCCCGTGTCCGCGTGGGTTTCCTCCGGGTGCTCCGGTTTCCCCCACAGTCCAAAGACATGCAGGTTAGGTTAACTGGTGACTCTAAATTGACCGTAGGTGTGAATGTGAGTGTGAATGGTAGTCTGTGTCTATGTGTCAGCCCTGTGATGACCTGGCGACTTGTCCAGGGTGTACCCTGCCTTTCGCCCATAGTCAGCTGGGATAGGCTCCAGCTTGCCTGCGACCCTGTAGAAGGATAAAGCGGCTAGAGATAATGAGATAATGAAGAACAAATCCCTCATTCATAAATAATTCTTTTCAACAAAAACACATGTACCACTATTATTGGCACCCCTGGGAATTATAGTGAACACAATGTAACTGAAGCATGTTTCCCATTTAAATTGTACAGTATTTGAGTTGATTGGAGTGTGTAGGAACTTTCAAGCTGTAATCCATGACTTCCTGATTAACTGGGGAACAAATATGAGGTGACACAGAGGCCAAATTCCATTAGTCATCCACTTGGGAAAGATCAGAGAACACACAAACCAAATGAGGGAGAAGTGTGTTGACCTTCATTAGTCAGGGAATGGTTATAAAAAATAGCGACTCACCTGAAAAAGTTCATTTCTACTGTTAGGGCAATAATAAAAAAGTGGACACCAACTGGAACTGTTAGACACTCGCCTGGAAGAGGATCCAAGATTATTTTGCCCCATGTACAGTGAGAATGATGGTATGAAAGGAAAAAAAATCCCCAAGGATCACTGTTGGTGAATTACAAGAAAAAGTAAAATCTTGGGGTTTCCAAATCTCTAAAACCACCATCAGACTCCACCTCCATCCCAACAGATTATTTGGAAGGTCTGTCAGAAAAAAAAACATTTCTGTCAGGTAACTACAAACATGAGCACCTGAAGTTTGCGAAACGCTACTACAACTTTGACTGGAACCGTGTTCTGTGGTCTGATGTAACAAAAATGGAGCTTTTTGTCAATTAACACTCGAGGTAGGTTTGGTGTAAAATGAAGGATGACTATAATGAAAAGAACACAAACAGGGACACATCATACATAACCCGCCATCACAATTATTATTTTCTCCTCTGATGGTAGACGACTCGGGAACAATTTAAATGGAACCAAAATTTACACAACTGTGTTCTCTAGGATTCTTTAGATCAGAGCACTTTTAAATTCCAATTGGTTGCCGCTGAACCGTGTCATAGCCGTAAAGTTGCCTGGACTTCAGTTTTATTCCGATGCCTTCACCGCCCAAGACGCTCTGCCAACAATCGTGCGGCTACTCGCCGCCAAACGACGCTGGATCTCATAGAAAATAAACGACTTCCGGTCACTTTGACACTCTCGCCATTTTTGGTATGAACGTAGGGTAAGTATGTTTTCAGGTCAACTGTTTTTTCTTCCTCAGTACCTGAAATTCTTGCTTACAGTAAATACACATGCATTACATTTTTGTTTATTTATTTAGTGTTTAATTAAAACATAGCTAATCCTAGCAGATGTGGTAGACATCAATTGGGTTCAAAAGCACTGTAGTATTCCTTTCACAAACATAAAAAAATAACAAGTGCTTAACTGCAAGCAAGCAAACAAACAAACAAACAATCAAATAAACAAGTAAACAAACAAACAGTACAAAAAGTAAGCAAAGAAACCAATAAACCTAACAACAAACAAACAAATAAGATGATTAATTAATTAAATAATATAGGCTGGCATTGGGCGGCATGGTGGTGTAGTGGTTAGCGCTGTCGCCTCACAGCAAGAAGGTCCGGGTTCGAGCCCCGTGGCCGGCGAGGGCCTTTCTGTGCGGAGTTTGCATGTTCTCCCCGTGTCCGCGTGGGTTTCCTCTGGGTGCTCCGGTTTCCCCCACAGTCCAAAGACATGCAGGTTAGGTTAACTGGTGACTCTAAATTGACCGTAGGTGTGAATGTGAGTGTGAATGGTTGTCTGTGTCTATGTGTCAGCCCTGTGATGACCTGGCGACTTGTCCAGGGTGTACCCCGCCTTTCGCCCGTAGTCAGCTGGGATAGGCTCCAGCTTGCCTGCGACCCTGTAGAACAGGATAAAGTGGCTAGAGATAATGAGATGAGGTGAGATGGCTGGCATTGAGTGGTATATCAGATATATTCCATTCAGCTAGCATGATATTGAACGAGTCGAAGATGAGTTCAGTATCATGCTAGCTGAATGGAATATAGCTGATATACCACAAAAAGCCAGCCAATATTATTATTATGATACAACACTCTCTTCATATCAGCATTCTCGAAGGCCAATGTGAGATTACCCGCGACTCGGTGCTGTTAGTGCAGCAGTCCAGTTGCCTTCTAGCCGGTGGAGCATTCAGGAGTAGCGTTAGCGAAGGCCAACGCAAACTTACCCGTGACTTGGTGCTGTTAGTGCGGCAGTCTAGTTACCTTTAGCTGGTGTAGTGTTAGCAAAAGCCAATGCTAGTGCAGGCCAATGCTAGCGCAGTCAAGACGATTATTATTATTATTATTATTATTATTATTATTATTATTTTCTCTGTGTAATTTACTTCATTACTTTTAAAATCAACATCCACAGCTACGCAAAATGGAGCGACCTGACAGCCAAAATTCTCTCAAAATCTTCCACTTTTAACAAAGCAAACCTGGTGGCCATGTTTGTTTACAAACTGTCACAGTCACTCACTTGCATGGAAGTTTTACATCTCCGATGTGTCTCTTTTCCAGTTTTTCGATGTCCATTAGTATGTTTTTCTCTTGTAAATATGCATGAAGAATATCTAATGAAGTTTTGGTAGCCTTTCGGGTTTTCAGCGCGTCTTCAGTTTCAGTTTTCAGTTTATTTATTTAGTGCTTAATTATAGCATAGCTAATCCTACCAGTAGCACTGGATTAGCCTCGTCTACTCTCTTTCCCGGCAGACAAGGAAATGATTGTGCACATGTGCAGCAGAAAAGTCTTGTTGTTGGATCTTCGCATGAGTTCTGATGTGTGACGTCGTGCTGTCTTGACAACGTGCAATATTATAACAATATTGCACACTCATTCTCCATTGGCGAGAGTGGCGTAATACATGGAGGATAAGTGATATAATAACAATATTGCATGCTATCAATAAACCTGATAGAAGGGAATAGGATATATGTTTTTATTCCATGGAAAAAAACTGATGTCTCAGTATTTATTTTTACTATTAAAGCCTACTGTGCATTTACTTTATTCAGAATGTAAAATCATGACGATGGTATCAGTTTGGTCAGTTCTAACGCCAGCAGCATGACACAGAGCACCGTTGATGGTATTGGTGTATCTCGTACATGACGGACAGCTGTGATGATTGGCACAGACCTCCTCCTCTCTGTTCCTCCCCTGTGGGAGAGAGGGAGATGGTTCATCACAGTAGGAAAGCTGGTGTTTTGCTGGAGGAGACCAGGACACAGTTCCACAGCTGCCACCCCTCTTTCCTCTCTCTATCTCTTTTTGTCGTTCTCTATCTCTTTCTCATTCTCTCTCTCTGTCCTTGCTTCATCCCTCCATACCTGCGAGCTACACTATCCCTCTACTCCATAATAAAGACTGACAGTTGCTCTGCAGACAGCTCGAGCTCAGTAACGAGTCCTGCGTTGTCACTCAGTCTTTCTCACTCCTCCACCCTCCACCACCCCAGTGCCTGCATTTCACCCTCTCGCTCCTGTTCCCGCCCCAGAGCTGTAGAGATAAAGAAGGAAATACCCAGGTGGCATTGGTTTCCAGATGCAAAGGACTGGGGAGGGAGCTCAATTGTATGACTTATGAGCATTTAATTGTTTTTATTCATGAGCTGTGTGACTGATATGATGGGAAATGAAACTCTCTAATTGACCCATGATATGAGGCCTTGTCCCTGCAGGACTTGCCCTGCCATTGTAAAAGTGAAATATTAAAACGAGTTTTCCCAGCAGGTGCTTTTATATGGTCTTTCCTTAAGGCAAACCCAGTATGTAAGAATTGAGTTAAATATCAAGATTCACTTTTAGGAGAAATGTGGTCGAAGGGGTTTGATAGCAGCGCCTATGATTTTGAATTTGATCAGAACTTGATTGTTAATTAACACATTGAAAATGTATACAAATGATCCAACACTGCAAAAAAAGATTTGTACGTTTAAAGTATTTATTTTACAGCAAAATTGTGTTATTTTACATGATGCTACTATAATATATACTATATTGGGCAATTATAGCATTTGTATTACAGTATAATACCAGAAAATGTAATGCATAGTTGGACAGTTGAGGATTTAGGTGTTAGTGAGAAAGGTAAAGATTCTCTTTGTGTCAACATCTGCAGATTATCATTACTTTTGCGCCCTTGATTCAAGGTGAACATTAACCTTCACTGATATAAGATTTTATTCTATCCACATTCACAGGATATGAGCAATCGCACGCTTTGATTGGCTACTCTACTACTAGGATATCAGCTCATATACCGTGAGTAGAGAAAAACAAAATGGCGGAGCGTGTTGCTGGACCAACTGAGAATGAAATAAAAACTCTACTCGAAAACAAAACCACAAAACATACAAAAAAGCAACAAAATATGGAATAAAAGTATTTGATGGTCAGAATGTATCTTTTTGTAATTATTATTATCACATTTTTCACAAATTGCTACTATCATTTCACCGGTTTGTTTACATTCTAAGCGGAAATTATTTTGGCGGATGTTTTGTATAAAGCTTTTATTCATCGAATTTGCAAAAAATAAAAATGCTCTGTTTCTCAAAATCCAGTGAATGTGGATGGAATAAAACAGTTATTCCGCTCAATCTCGTCTTACATGGCTTATAGCTCTATCAGCTCATGTACCACTCGATTTCGTGGAATAACTGTTAAATATCCGAACCACCTCAGAAATGGGAAGTCATAACTGAGATTTGCATACAATGTAGGAGAAAAGAACAGATGCCTCAATGTTCGTCTTTTGTTTGCAAAAATCTATCCAGCTAACTGCATAGGCAGTGTTAGAGATTTAAGCAAACATCCCCATATGTTTATTGATCTAAAGCAAATTCATTTACAAGTAATGACATACTACTTTGTTTCCTGCTGATGCTGTGAGCCGCCATGTTGATTTGATGTCACTGGCTGAATTTGGGGTTGAAAAAATCGTCATGAATTCACGAGCAGGAATTCTGAGTTTGTTTTCTTTGTTTTTGTTTTTCTTCCTAGTAATAAGGCAGGTTTCCATTAATGTGAGTAATGTACAATTTGAAACTGCGAACGCAAAAAAAAAGAGTAATGAAAACATGAATTTAAAAAAAAGTCATATAGAGCAGCGGCTACAATTATCGACAGTCCATAATTATTGACACCTTTTCAGATTTACCAATAAAAACAATTTTACAAAGGTGAGTTTCAGTTACAACAGTTATTATTGGTTAATTAATCAACCGGAAGACCCGCATCCTCGCTCTTTCATCTTGTCGTCTGAGGACACAGCTCATTACCTGAGATGGAATATTTTTCAGCGCGATCAGCAATTTGAGGAAAACCCAGACATTATCGTCATAGGTAAGCATGGTGGAAAGATTATGGACATGTTTTTACTTCTCAAATTCACCGATATTTCATGATCTCCTTGTCAAAACCTACTTTGTTTCTCACTCTTTCATTTGACAGCCGCCATTTTGTATCTAAACGCGCATTTGAGAAGTCACGTGAGGTGTTGATAATAGTGATCACTTTCACCGGTGTCCATTATCGACACCCTGTGGAATTAAGAGACATTTACAACTGTTCTGGATCGATCTTTGTGTAACGTTGTTGAAGTAGATGAAGTACTTTTAAAAAAAAAAGTGCTGTGATTTATATATTTTTTTCTGATTCATAACAGAATGGAATGTTTATAGTCCTATTGCAATAAACAGAATTAAACCAGAATTAAAGTCCCAGCATATAAAAAATTACACACTTGAAATAGTCAGAATTTTCTATTCCATGCAGATTTTTTTGTAGTTTGTTATAAATATCTACCACATATTACAATATCGGTAGACATTTTATATTTTTAGATGTAAATTTAAAATCTCAATTTAAAATAACCACTTGTTTGAAAACACTGAAGCTTCACCAATCTGAATCTAAGTGCAACAAATTACAGCATTGTTTGAATTATTGATAAACTACAAAACTAGGGCGGCACGGTGGTGTAGTGGTTAGCGCTGTCGCCTTACAGCAAGAAGGTCCGGGTTCGAGCCCCGTGGCCGGCAAGGGCCTTTCTGTGCGGAGTTTGCATGTTCTCCCCGTGTCCGCGTGGGTTTCCTCCGGGTGCTCCGGTTTCCCCCACAGTCCAAAGACATGCAGGTTAGGTTAACTGGTGACTCTAAATTGACCGTAGGTGTGAATGTGGGTGTGAATGGTTGTCTGTGTCTATGTGTCAGCCCTGTGATGACCTGGCGACTTGTCCAGGGTGTACCCCGCCTTTCGCCCGTAGTCAGCTGGGATAGGCTCCAGCTTGCCTGCGACCCTGTAGAACAGGATAAAGCGGCTACAGATAATGAGATGAGAATGAGATGAGACTACAAAACTAGAAATTAATACAAACAACAATGAATGATTAACAAAATGTGATCTACGAAAATGCTTAGAAAGTGGAACAAAAATATTTTCTGACAGGTTCAACATTATCAGTTCATTTGTGTACAAACATTAGAATTACTTCCTCATTTACGTCAGCACCAACAACCATATATTTATATCAAAGAGATTTTGTACTAAATATAAGTTTATGTACAACAAATTTTAAATAAAATTTATGTTTTGCTAACTTAATACCATATACTGATTTTTTTTTAAAAATAAATAATCATCTGCATGTTGATAATTGTGGAACAGTGTTGATAACTGTGGACAAAGGTGTCTATAATTGTGGAACAGTGTCACGTGATCTGATATGCTAAGTAATTGGGAATCAACTAATTTTTTTTCCAGTGGAAATTTGAGTAATTATTCATGCACAATTTATGTATTGAAAGTCTTTTCTAGTTTTATAATGGCCAAAAGATCACTAAGATGTCAATCGTTGTAGCCGCTGCTCTGTTTCCCAAATAAAAATTTATCTGTGCACATGAGGTGTTTTTTCAGACAATTCAACAAATTTAGTAAAACTGAAATACAGACACATTTTCCACATTTTAAGCCATGGCTATTGCAATGAATTCAATTGAAATCACAGAACCAACACTTTCGTCGCATATCTTCACTCAGGTGAAACACAGACCATTCACAATTATGTTTTGTCAACTTTATTTTTTTTTTAAATCACTTCGATTTTGTGCAAAACTGCAATGGAAACCTGTCTATAGTTCTGAGTTTTAGTAGCTACAGATCAGAAGGTTGTGAGTTCTAATCCCACTGACTGGGTCCATGAACCTTCAGCTGCTCAGGTGCATCCTGTCTCAGTTGTAACTTGCTTGAAATAAAAATGTCGGCTAAATGCCAATATGTTAGGTTTTATTCTATCCACAGTCACTGGATATGAGCAATTGCACGCTCTGATTGCCTACTCTACAACTAGGCTATCAGCTCATATACCGTGAGTAGAGAAAAACAAAATGGCAGAGTGTATTGCTGAACCAAACGAGGACGAAATAAAAACTCTACTCGAAAACAAAACCCCAAAAATTCTTATCAAGTATTGAAAAGAAACAAATAGCTAAAATAATATATTTCGTTCCCCCCAGTATCTCCTGTTCTATTCTCCAGCCCAGTCAGTGGCGATAATGCACCTTTAAGTTGGTTTGCCAACCATCAAAAAACCCTCCCTGTGTTCGAAATCGCTCACTCATTCACTACTCCCTACTCCCTATATAGGGAATTACTCTATAGAGGACTATATAGTGAGCTCATTGGTAAAATGAAAAAACGCTTTCGGACACTACTCCGTCGCGCTGGTATTTACATCATTACTGTTGCACAATTAAAACGTGCCAGATCAGGCAGCTGGTGGGTTTTCAAAATAATAAATACATGCATGTATTTTTGTGATAAATCCATCTTATACTGAGCGTATTTCCCACATTAATCAATACAAAGTACCTGCATCTTTCAGTTTTTTTAAATCAAGACTGAATACTTTCTTCTTTGCCGCTGCCTATTATTAAATCAAATTTGAGACTTTTAATTTGACTTCTTTCAGCGTGACCGCAATGCATGATGGGATATATTGCTTTGGTTAGTGACCATCACTGTATACTACTTTTCGTGATGCATTGTGGGATACTTTGAGTGAACTATATAGGGTGTAAGTAATCTTCACTAAGGTTTCGGACAGCACTGCAAAATGGCGTCCTCACTATATATAGTGCCCTATATAGTGAGTAGGGAGCGATTTCGGACACAGGGCATAAAGAAGAAGAAGAAGAGGAAGAAGAAGAAGAAGAAAACCCCCAAAATACAAAACAAAAGCAACAAAATATGGAATAAAAGTATTTGATGGTAAGAATGTATCTTTTTTTATTTTTCAAGAATTATTATTATAGCATTTTTCACAAATTGCTCCTGTCATTTCACCAGTTTGTTTACATCCTAAGCGGAAATTATTTTGTCAGACATTTTGTATAAAGTTTTTATTTAGTGAATTTGCAAAAATAAAAATAAAAATGCTTTGTTTCTCAAAATCCAGTGAATGTGGATAGAATAAAACAGTTATTCCACTCAATCTCGTCATACGTGGCTTATCGACTTGGTGCTACGCGCCTCATCAGCTATCAGCTCATGTACGACTCGATTTCATGGAATAACTGTTAAATATTTTTATGTTAAATTTAGAGTATATTACTGGAAAGCTATACTGTAAAAATGATACCAATTACCTGTAAATATATTACGGTTCTTTCCTATAAATATGTTTATATATTTTATAACTCTGCTGCCAATATTTCACTATAAATTTGACAGTCCACTTCTTACAGTGAAGCAAAGTGCCAGTTCATGGTATCAATGAAGCTTCCTTCACAATGAAGAAGCTCCTCTGTGAGACTGAGCAGAATGGACATAACGGCTCGTGCAATGATGAGCTTTGTTTGATAGAGATGACGAAGGCCTTGCTTGTCACACTGATTCTCTCTCTCTCTCTCCTGCTCATCTGCCTGCCCGTCCCTTATTCCCCATGTAATCCTGCACATGAACCATAATTAAAACTCAAGTGGAAAAAAACCTTAACGATTAAGGTAAGCGTGAATGAGAGAGGCAAAAAAAAAAATGCAATGCAATGGGTTCCGGCAGAGCACATATCTGATACCATTAAGCGGCATCTCCCCAAAGAGCCGACAGGCCTGTTTGTCAGCTGCTGCCTCTGCATGCTTTATTAAAAATCCCATCCGCTTCAATTAACGGCGACTACCAAACACTTTAACTCCGCTTTAATCCCATCAAGTTGTTTAAACAGGCGTCGCTGTGGATGGCTTTTTAGGATGACTTGTTTTGTTTTTTTTTCTACCTCCAATGAGGATTTCACCCAGATCCATTTCTCGAGAATGTCAAGGCCTTGTGCTTGTTTGTGTTGCTACTTCGGACTTCCTGTGGGCAACTTCCAGTCCCACGTGCTACATATGGAAGGAGAAGGGGATGACAGTTGCCATGGCTCTGTTCACTGAGGGGAAATGGCATGGCGCTGACAGGAGAGGGAAAGGTGTAAATTGGGTGAGGCTGGACGCAACACGGCGAGTGTTAGCCCGGTGTGTTAGCTTTCTATAGCAAACTGACTGTTCTCTCACATCCACATCCAAACCTGTGGGAGAAACAGTGAGAACGCTAGAGAGAAAGAGAAAGAGGAAGAAGGAGAGAGATGGATATGTGGCGAGTTAATGAAGTGGACCATGAAATGAAAAGTTGCACTTTGAAATTCAAAAGAAGAAGAAGAAGCGCAGAAGTGCAAGAGTTGGCATGTCGCTGGAGCGAGTTAACAAACTTTGGGCCGTAAATATAAACAGCATCCGCCTCCCATGATTTGATATTAATTAATTTGCTGAGGGTGAAATAGGCAAAGCTCTAGCAACAGAAGCGCGATTTAACGGAGAGCAGGTGTGCCTTGCCCTTCATCATCACAGCTCCCTGGCCCCTTTAATTATGCGCAGTACTACACACTGCCATCAGGAGGCCAGTTGCAGTTGATGTATTTTTAATCAGAGCTGTTAGCATCAGTGATGGATGCCCATTGACTCAGCCTCCGCGCGGATATAGGCGGGGGGTGGTCTGTGTTATCATGGCCTCGTGCCCACTTTCTACATGCATGTTCTTGCTTGCAGGGGAACACAACAGACGTTGCTTACACTGTCACCTGCCTGCTCTGTTTTTAACCTGTTCAAGCAAAATTCACAGACGTGCCTTTCGTCTGAATAAACAAAGTCACAACAACAACCAAAACCTATAACCTTTACCTCGAATCTTATCTATTCATCCAAGTTGGATGGGAAGAATTTCTCAGACGGATGACAGAAATGTGAACTTTGAAATGTTCCTGATTTGTAGACGTAAAATAAATTTCTCAGCAAAGGGCGCAGTATGTAAAGCTCATTTTTAGGGGCTTGCTCCTCTGGGAGAGAATAATGTGCATCCATCTGGCTCGAAGCTCAGAAGCGAGGTGTCGGCGTTTTGTCCTGTATCGGGTACAGCAGTGCCCATAGGGCAATATTCAGGGGCTTTGCTTTGACATGAGTCTGCTTTGTAAGTCCCTCTCCCTTCCCCCAGCACCTCAGGCTTTTTTTTGCTACTGTATTGTCGAATCGTACAGAGGATCCCTTTAAATTAGCATGATACATCTGTGTATACCTATAACTTTGTCTCTACACAACAAACACTCATTCTGGCCGCAATGTCCTCAACGTTATTTCACATTAAGAGAATGACCTTATACAAAATTCACTTTGGACATTGTTTGATAGTGTTCATGAATGAAATGCATACAATACTATGATTTTCTGTCAAACAAAAACAAACGAATGAAGCACTGAAATAATAATAATAATAATAATAATAATAATAATAATAATAATAATAATAAAAAAAATCACAAGTCGATGTTGGAGTTTTACAGTCATGTTGAACGGATACTTTTCTTCTTTTCCCTTGTTTCATGTATTCCCTGTTTTCAATCCACATTAACCTCCTAGGGCTTAGCGGTCACATGCGTGGACAGCACTTTATGGAAATTCGGAACAAGAATCCACATATGTGGACATACTTTTTCTCTAAAAGTACATCTTATCTTATTATTACTATATGACTATAGCTATTACTGGAATGTGCTGATTCTGTTAGCATTTGTAATTATTTTACCATCCACTATTAGATAAAATTAAAATAAAATCTTACAACATTGTTTGAAAGTCAATAAATACGCAAGATATTTAGTTATTTTACAAATAATAACACTTCAGATATTGTTTTAACTTCCTAGGGCTTAGCGGTCACATGCGTGGACAGCACTTTTTAGAAATTCGGAACAAGAATCCACATATGTGGACATACTTTTTCTCTAAAAGTACATCTTATCAAAAGATGATGCTTAGTTTTTATTCTAATCAGGTTCTAATAAGCCCAAATAGCAAAGAAAAATAAAAAATGCATGTAAAAAAACAGCTTGGGCCTTAGGAGGTTAATCGTGCTTACATTCATTTGAAAATCCAAGCTACAAAACGAATAGTAGTGGAAACGTCTGAATTTGGAAAAAATGACAAAAAACGATCAAATATCCCAAAAGTCACATGACATGACATGACATGACATGACATGACATGACATGACATGACGTGAAGAGCAGATGGAAATGCTAGCTTTCTGAAAATAGAGCGTTCTTTAAGAGCTATAGTGAGAGGAGAAATCCAGCTCAAATCCCATAACATCATTCAGTGGAAACAGAGGATTGTTTTTGCCGACATTTTTAAAACATCGCTTCTATTTTGCGCAAAAAAATCCAACGGAAGCCTGGCTAATGTTTGTTTTGCCTTGTTTCTGTTACACAATCAACAGGTTTCTGTTGTAATTTTGCACAAATTAGAAGCAACATTTAAACAATTTCCAACAAAAAAACAACCCAAATTATGAATATTCTGTGTTTCTGTTGAGTTGAGTCACCTGGTTTCATTTCATTTCATTATTGCGTTGCTGCACAAAAAAAAACCTACAAAAAAGTACCTCACTCTCCAGTCAGTAAACAGTCATGCGCTGTTTTCCAGCCAACAACAACGCATTTGTTTGTCCTAACAGGTAACGAGGAAGGTGGATTCTCATCTCAGGAACAACTATGAATCAAGATAATGGTCACCAAACCCTGCATACAAACACACAGGCTTCTTCTTCCTTCCTTCCTTCCTTTTTTTTTCCTGAAAGAAGAATTATTGCGCACAAGTCTGCTGCTCTACTAAAGATATAACTGTTTCATGTCTACATTTCATCTTTATGGTAATAGCTGAAGTCATCTTTGCCACACGCATCTTACTTCTTTTTATATCGCATGTAAAATAGGCTTTGATTATGTGTGTGCTGTGTGAGGGCTCACCTCGAGCGTGCGCTAAGCTCACACAGCTGCCTGGCTCCACAGAGACGACACGTGAGGCGACAGAGGCGGTTTGTTATTGGAGGCAACACGCTTTGATTCCCCTTGATTTGGTTAATACGGAAGATAATAAATATCATATCAGCGCTTAGCTGTTAATAATACAACTGGACTTGAGGATCATTTTGATAATCCAAAGGTACAAATGTCACAAGTTGTGATCCCGCGTTATGGTGTTGGAGTTTATATAATGTATTGGATACAACACCCCAACACCCCCCCCCCCCCCCCCCCCCCCATGTTTATTCTTGCATGTTGGGGTTTAAGATGTTAACACCACAGTTGTTGGTTGCCTTATTGTTCAAAAGCATAAATCATTATAGGTGATGTTGAAGCTTAGCATTTAAACTGATAAGGCTTATATTATCTGCAGTCAACCTGGTTTACTCAACACACACACACACACACACACACACACACACACACACACACACACACACACACACACACACATCCCAGCCTTGATAATATGCTTTTGAAGTCATGCCACAGATGAGCTCAGGCCTCTCCTCACACCACTGTCACTTCGAGAAACGTTTCTTCTGAGTGCGTTTTCTATCTGTCAAGGGTCAGCGAGTGAAGATGCACACCCACCTCATCCTCCCCCCCCCCCCCCCCCCCCACACACACACACACTCCCCTCCACCTCCCCTACTTCCCTCCCAGCTTCCTAGGTGGATCTCCACCTTGTGCTTTTTCATCTGGGCATGACCTGTTGCTAGGTAACCCTGGGTCACAGCTGTACGAGGAAAGTGGAGCCTCTTTTTTATTTATCAGGGAGTTATAGAGGAGGCAGGATGTAATTTATTAGTTTGATATTGCCAGGCCGCTCAAGTTTAGGATTATAAAAGGGGTAGCGCTTGGAACAAAGCATATTCAGGATGCGGGCTGAATTTTAAGAGCTCTCTTTATGGCGTTTGTGATGGAGACTAGTATCAACGGAGACTGACAAGTGACCAGCCTTGGGCTGTGTTTCATTCAGAATATGACCCGCTCATAACAGTAACCGATAGGACTCCGGTGTGCAGCCTATTCGAAGGAGGAATCAATTAAAGCGTTCATTTGTATTGTTTAAGATTCGATTATGATGTCTGAAGGACAAGAAACAGTGAATGAGATAAAATAGAAGGCGGTCAATTAAATTAAAGCTCTATAGGCTCACTTCGATGAGTGCAGTGCACGTGGGGGGTTTTATTCCAGCCTTTCTGTGTGAGGCTTTATCCTGGATAACATACCATCTTATATTAAAATACATTCAATATGAAGAGATTGAGTATATATCATAGTAGAAAAGTATGAACAAATGGAAAATAATATTTATCTCGTAATAAATACACAAACAATCACTTCCTTACTTTTAAATGAGTTATACGGTATATACTAATACTTGGCTATATATCAGTTACGCATGCAGATATATTAGCTTGAAAATGAATGCTAATTTAGACTGTCACAGTTTACCTCAAACAAACAAACAAACAAACAAACAAACAAACAAACAAACAAACAAACAAACAGTCACTGAGGCCCAACACTGTGTTATGATACTGATTTATGCCATAATAAATCACAGTAATAATCCACCACGGTGACCTCAAGGGTACACGTGCGGTTTTTCCCTGTTTAAAAAAAAAACTCACAGATTTTGTCGGCTCGACCTCAAGCGTTTTTTTTACAGGGTTAGATCCTTGCATGTGAAATTGTAACGACATGAGGGGAAAATGTGTCGTGTCTCTGTTGCTGTTTTTTTTTTTCTCCCACTGACGTGCTCCTGATTTATCTGTGCACGGTGATGCGACTAATTCGTGCCGCATCTGTTGCAGTTTCACGCTGCCGTCACGTTTTTTTTTTTTTATCTCGAGGGCCCCAAACTCAAACGACTGCCTTGATCGTGAACACCAAGCTATGTTAAATTCCCCTTTAATGTTTTGCTTGTTGTTGTTTTTTTTTTTTCAGATGCCTCCTTTAGGCCGTCTCAGATCAAACCCAAATGCACCTGCACTTTTTTTTGCATCTGCCACTCCCTCGAGACCTGTAAAAATTGACTCCCTGGCTTCCTCCACGAGGCAATTATGGGCCATCTGTTCCCGACTCGGTAGTTCCAGCTCGTTTTGTTTCTGCGATTGTTCCTATAATGTTATATGCTCTGAATTAGAATTAGAAAAAAGTTCACGTGGAGGGAGAGGATTTAATTTGACTACCTTGACAGTCCTTCTTCTGCCTGTGAAGATATGAGAAAGTGAGGTCTGCATTCAAAATTTAGAAAGACTGAACCCATTTATCAGTCCTTCAAGGCATATCCTGGGTATTTTTTTGAAATTACTGCTAGGCCTATTAGCCTACCTAACCAGCACTGCCTATCTGTGGTGTCTAACAATTCATTTTGCATGACCCCCTTGGCATTAGGCATAATATTTGTTTGCCTCGTTGCCTCATTGTTCACTGTCAAAGACATAAGGCAATAAGGCAACATGTTTATTGAATCGTCAGTGGTGCAGGTGCTTGGGAAAGATTATTTGAAACAAGACAATAATCTGGAAAACAATACTCAAAATTGGCCATGGCAAGCAAATATTCTCAGTAATTGCCCCTATGCAATATCCAATAAACGTGAGGTGAAATTCTTCAATTGTACTTGGTTTGCTTTTCTGGTTGCTCGAACATTTATCTTGCATTATGGATATAACGATGTAGACAGCAGTAACATTTCCCTTTCGGTAACAGAAGGAAGATGATGTGCTTTCTCGAGGGTGGGATGAGTGGCAGGCATGTGTGATGGACAGATGCAGGGGAGGGAACAGGGTTGGGGGTCAGGACTAAGACATGACGATAGGAAGGCATGGAAGGTGGACGTGGATACCATGGGTGATGGTTTGAAGGAAAATGCTGACAGCCAGAGAAGGACACTAGTTGTGAAATATGTTCATCATTTATGCACTTTTCTGATCTCCATGAATAAAATGTGTCCTCAATGGTTTATCACTCACTGATCAGGGCTAAGATCATTAATCAATCCCATTATCTCAATTGCTATAATCTACATTTTCCATGACTTTATTTATTTATTTGACAACTTTAAAAACACCAGTATATACCCATTTCCATATCATTTCATTTAATAATGCACTTTAATGACCAAATTCTGCAAGAAAAAAATATGTGACCCAAAGCAGCGTGAGAAACTCACTTCCAAGTTGTGCAGTGTGATACAGTAGAGATCATTAATTTTACTTAATAAGTAGTAAAACTTATTTTTGCTCCTAGCTATTGGACCATATGCTACATGGCAAGATTTTGGGGGTGGGTTGTGAATTTTTGATCCTGCCATATGAACATGGAAACTCTTACACTCATACCAAACATCCTTTCAACACACTAAAGATTTAGTAATACTGTAGGATACAATTGTGGAATTGATTTATTACCTCTGCCAACTTTGTTGGAGGAGGTTATATTTTCACCTCCACTTGTTTGTTCCTAACGTAACGCAAAAAGTAGTGAACAGATTTTGATGAAATGTTGACAAAAGGTGGGCCATAGGCCAAGGAACAATTGATTAGACCGTGATGCAAATCCAGATATGTATGCAGATCCAGGATTTTTTGTTTGTTTGTTTGTTTGTTTGTTTGTTTGTTTGTTCATAATGGAACTCAAAAAGTAATGAACGGATTTGGATGAAATTTGGTGGACAGCTTTAGTATTATCTGAGGTTCACGTGATTAGATGTTGATGTTGATAATATGTGGCTTGGTGGCGGTATACACTCTACTGTGTGCCTTTCTAGTTATTTCTGTGTCACCCAGAGAACATTCCCTTTTGAGTCCCTTACCACTGCCACCTCTAGCTTGCTCATTTAAGACCTAAGTCTACATCTGGATTTGTGCAAAGCTATTTTCGGATGATTTCTATTGTTGAAAGTGCTATACAGATAAAAATATATCCATCCATCCATTATCCGTAACCACTTATCCTGTGCAGGGTCATGGGCAAGCTGGAGCCTATCCCAGCTGACTATGGGCGAGAGGCGGGGTATACCCTGGACAAGTCGCCAGGTCATCACAGGGCTGACACATAGACACAAACAACCATTCACACTCACACCTACGGTCAATTTAGAGCCACCAATTAACCTAACGTGCATGTCTTTGGACTGTGGGGGAAACCAGAGCACCCAGAGGAAACCCACGCAGACACAGGGAGAACATGCAAACTCCACACAGAAAGGCCCCCGGGTTCAAACCCAGAACCTTCTTGCTGTGAGGCGACAGTGCTAACCACTACATCACCGTGCCACCAATAAAAATATAATTGAATTGAACTGGAAAAACACATTGTCATCTGCAGAATTTTGTATTGATGAATTTTCAACCTAATGTTTATCCATAGCAAGTTTTTACCACAGAGAAGAATTTCAAAGTTTCTTATAACTGTGAAAAGAATAAACCAGAAAAATTTTTACTTAAAATTTCATTTACAGGTTAAAATGTGGTTCTGTGAATAAATATTTAACATACACTGCTATGGAACATCAATTTGAAACAACTGTTACACCAACAATGAAGGTGTTCGGATGAACATGAACTAACATCCTGCCAAAGCTGTTCTTATGTAATTTCACCTAATAAAACTATAATAAAAATGAATTACAATCTTACTGTTCTTATGTTTTCTACATTTTAAACATAGGCATATAAAAAAGTAGGAGAAAAAGTACTACTATTTCTGGTCAGTTATACAGTAAGGCTTTACAGTAAAGTTCCTTAGTAACCCTGTAACGATGCCAAGTTTATTTGTATAGCACTTTTAACAATAGACATTGTCGCAAAGCAGCTTTACAGAAAATTAAAGACTTTAAACATGAGATAATTTATCCCTAATCTATCTCTGATGAGCAAGCCTGTGGCGACGGTGGCAAGGAAAAACTCCTTCAGACAACATGAGGAAGAAACCTCGAGAGGAACCAGACTCAAAAGGGAACCCATCCTCATTTGGGTGACAACAGATAACGTGATTATAAATAACTCACTTCTATAACTGTGTCCTATAGCGTCACAAAGTATAACAGGAAATTCATTATAGTTTTAACATGAAGTCTGTTTTGCTGAAGTTATAAACTGTTCATTGATGGAAACTTAAGTGCAAAACTGTTTATGACAACTGCAGTCCAAAAGTTAGCAAGTTAACTGTAGTCCTCAGGCATAAAAGCATGACTGTAAGTAAATGCTATGCAACAGAAAACAATGAACAAATGCGGTAACTGTGTATTTAGAATGAATAATGATTCATGCTTCATTTCTAATGAATGAATGCTAGCTTACAGCTATAGTATGTGGGGCACAAACACTATTAACTACCATTGAAGGCCCAGTAACACATTAATACATGATTCCTGTGTACAATATACCATACACTGTCAGAAATAGGGGTATGGTAGGAGTCCATTTTTGTCCCCTAAGGTACAGTCTACACTAATGCACCCCCTAGGGCTCATTATTGGACCTCAAGGTCACTATGTGTACCTTTATAGGGCCAAAAAGGCATATATGTTCCCAAGCAGTATATAAAGGGTATACATAAGTACCTTAGAGGGTACTGCCCCAGTGACAAGCCATTGTACTCCTAAAGGTCTAATAATGTACTTTATTTTCTGAGAGTGTAGATATACCGAGGCTTCAGTAGTTAACATTTTAATGTTAGGTTTTGTGGTGCACAAGTGTGATCAGTCATATACATATATCTACAGTGATAAGATAAAATCATCTGAAAGGAAGAATTAGAAATGGAGAGCTTAATTTTCAAATACTTTTTGACAAAACAATTGAGATTACACAAATATGTGTGCTGTAAAAACGTTTATAAATGGCCTCAAAAATGTCCCCTAGACTTCTGTTACAGTGTGAAATTCAGGTCAACTGGTTTTCTGTTCTTTTGTAAATACAGCGAGGCCCGTTAATATAACTGCCCTTGTTAAGTGTACATTTTTGCCACAAATTTTCATTAACATTCTGCTCATTCATGGATTTATCCAAAAACGGATACATGTAGGTCCAGGTCATGAGCTTCAGTTAATGTTCATGTCAAATATTACATCAAATGAGATAGTTTATGTCTTAGGAACTGCTGATTTTCTGGGATTTTCATGCACAATATTCTCTAGAGCAGTGTTTCTCAACCACTGGACCGCAGCCCATTAGTGGGCCACAAATTTTTTTCAAGTTTGAAGCCAAATACTAAAAAGTTCAGGATGTCATAGTGTCGCAAATCCGGTAGCTGGTTTGCTGTACACTTTTCAAGTGGAATAAATACATATGTGGGTAAATTAAGAAGAACAAGCCTTTATTTTTGTCACATTCCTCCTCTACATTTAGTGCACGCACACACACACACACACACACACACACACACAACCACACATGCACAGAGAGTGCATACATGCAGTGGGCAGAATAAATAAGTACATCCATCCATTATCTGTAGCCACTTATCCTGTGCAGGGTCACGGGCAAGCTGGAGCCTATTGCAGCTGACTATGGGTGAGAGGCGGGGTACACCCTGGACAAGTCGCCAGATCATCGCAGGGCTGACACATAGAGACAAACAACCATTCACACCTACAGTCAATTTAGAGCCACCAGTTAACCTAACCTGCATGTCTTTTGGACTGTGGGGGAAACCGGAGCACCCGGAGGAAACCCACACAGACATAGGGAGAACATACAAACTCCACACAGGAAGGCCCCCATCAGCCGCTGGGCTCAAGCCCAGAACTTTCTTGCTGTGAGGCGACAGTGCTAACCACTACACCACCGTGCTGCCCAAATAAATACATTTGTGGGTAAATTATATGAATCTGTGATGCCTGCTGGAAGAGAAGAGCAAGGAGGATTGTGAATCAAGCCACTGTAGTTTGTTTACACCTGATACCAAAACTTGTAGCATCCTAGCAACCATCGCAAACACATAGACAAAAAGCCCAGAAATTCCTCCTTACCCGGGCAAAAACGAAACAGAATTTACCTTGTAGTGTCCTGATCCTCAGATCCTTACCCCAGCCACATATAAAAAGTTGTACTCCTCCATGCTCTTCCAGGTTTTCATCTGTTTGTCTGTGTAGAACGATGACTGCAGCACCAGGGAGTTTGAGATGTCGGGAAACTCAACGGATGGATAATTTTCCAACTCATAATGAATGAATGAATAACTTTATTTAAACACAATAAGTTGATCAGCAGAGCTGGTGGGGTCATGCATGTACAGATACAAATAATTACAAATACAAAAGACTAATAGAAAAGACTGGTTTTAATAAATTGCTTGTTTGCTGGACACAAACATGGCAATAAGTTCTTGTGTTAATGGACCAGACTCCACTTTTGGATCATTAATCCCTTTTGACTGAGAATGCCCTGCATGGTTTTATGTCGGCTTCTGGCACATCCATACAGTTTTAAATACAATACCTACACTTAAAAACAGTTGGGTTTATTGCATTTATTTAATCCCTGGGCTCCCATCTGTAACAGGGAGTGATGTTGCATCCCATTAAAACACTTTATAATAGATTATTAGATTCTAATAGAATAGATGAGCCAAAATAATTGGAAATCTTTTTTAATGGGCCCCAACTCATTACAAGTTTGTGCAGATTGGTGAGGAAAAAAAAAAGAAAACATAAAAAAAATCCAATGAGCAGCAATTCCTGTGGATGGAGATGTCTTACTAATAAGGAGGAGCATGACCAGACTGGGGTGGCATGGCGCTGCAGTGGTTAGTACTGTCACTTCACAGCAAGAAGGTTCTGGGTTTGAACCTCATGGCTAACTAGGTAGAGTTTGCATGGGTTTCCTCCAGGTGCTGTGGTTTCCTCCCACAGTCTAAAGACATGCTGATTAGGTCAACTGTCTACTCTAAATTGCCTGTCAGTGTGAGTGTGAATAGTTGTTCGTCTCTGTGTTAGCCCTGTGATAGATTAGTGACCTGTCCAGGGTGTACACCCACCGAGAGCCCAAAGTCAGCTGGGATTGGCTCTAGGTTCCCCTGGATAAGTGGTGTAGATAATGGATGGATGGATGGATGGATGGATGGATGGATGGATGGATGGATGGATGGATGGACTGGTCTGAGCTGACAGGAAGGCAACTTTAACTCAAACAAGCACTCGTTACATCCATGGTGACCAGAAAAGCATTTCAGGAAGCACAGCACATGCAGACGGGCTACAAGGGCAGAAGACCACATCAGGTTCCAGTCCTGTCAGCCAAAAACAAGAAGTCAGAGTAGGCCTCACCAAAACTGCACAGTTGAAGATTGGAAAAAGAGCTTGAGATGTTGTGATGTGCATGGTGTAATCATTAGCTGAAGCTCTTGACTTGTATCTGCATGATTATTCCAAATGATTGGTTAATTGGATAACTGTGTGAATGTGTCTGGTGAGTGTAATGTGAACCAAATCCCAATACACCCCTTTCACATGACGTCACATCACGTGATAATTTTACCTGGGGGTCAAACAGACACTGTCTTTTGTATAAGCAAGGCTTAATCTGTCTTCAACATAGTTCATTTTTGCGCTGTTTTTCGTTGTTCAAATCGTTCAAATAGATAAAAGGTATTACTGTCTCCCTGCTATCAAGAAAAATGTTAACAAAGAGAAGCAAATTCTTCAAAAACAATGAAGAAATGAGTGGTTAAAGAGAATATGATGAGAGGAGCTAAGCCTGAAAACGAGCTGAGAGGAGATGAGAGGAGCTACTGTAAGCCTGAAGCCTGAAAACACACACACACTGAACTTTATAAAAGCTGCATGCACGTGAAATGGAAATAAATCGACTGAAGCAGGAAAAACTATTTTGGATAAAATTGTTATTATCCGTTACACACTTATCAACCTGTGTGACTCAGTTGTGTCTTTTGAATAGAGAATAAATGAAGAGGGAACTGAACATTAACTGTTTATTGAAATTATTATTACAAGGGTGATTATAGTTACTATATGACTATAGCTATAACTGGAATGTGCTGATTCTGTTAGCATTTGTAATTATTTTCCCATCCACTATTAGATAAGATTAAAATAAAATCTTACAACATTGTTTGAAAGTCTAGAGCAAGATATTTAGTTATTTTACAAATAATAACACTTCAGATATTGTTTTAACAATAATAAGCATCAATCTATAAATGATAGAGTGCAAATAGCTCTGTAACTAGATGTCCTTGGGGTTGTTGAGACATGGAGGGGAGGGAATACCATCCAGCTCACAGTTCAGGTCAGAGTCCTTTGAGAGTAAATGCTTTGGCTTTCGCAACATTCTGCTCCCAAAAGCTGATGTCGGGAAAAAATATTTATACAAAGAAGGTTTTCTTGCTTTTGTGATTTTTTAAAAAACTGTTCTTCCATGTCGGGACTCTTTGGGGAAAAGAAGGTATATTCCAACATGTAGCTAACGCTGCTAGGCCACAAATCTGCACCGTCACTCTAGCTGTTTAGAGGAATTTTGTATGGATTATAACCGCTAATAAATGCTAATTTCTGTGTATATCTATCCATCACTTCTTTCTGACTAAGATTGTCCAAGTAATCCGGTAGTACAGCTTTTTTAGCTGTAGTTTTCTTCAGACAACAACAACACACATCGGACATCTTTGCTTGGCTTCAGTACGTAAACAAAGTTCGCTTGTCCCCCAGGTCTAGGGTATTGACGGTTGCTAACATAAATGTGACGTCAGTGCAAGGGGTCTATATGATAAAAAACACAGGCTGAGATACAAATTTACCATAATAGGAAGAAAAAGTTCCAGAGTGCATTTTACTCTCGTTACCTGATGGATTTCAATGATCTTTTCACAGATTGTTCAGAACATATTACTGTAATTTTTTAAAATGACTCATCATCATCAACACACAATTCTCTCATACAAATTGTCAGATCTATTTGTAATATAGTACTGGTTTTAGGCGGCATGGTGGTGTAGTGGTTAGCGCTGTCGCCCCACAGCAAGAAGGTCCGGGTTCGAGCCCCGTGGCCGGCGAGGGCCTTTCTGTGCGGAGTTTGCATGTTGTCCGTGTGGGTTTCCTCCGGGTGCTCCAGTTTCCCCCACAGTCCAAAGACATGCAGGTTAGGTTCACTGGTGACTCTAAATTGACCGTAGGTGTGAATGTGAGTGTGAATGGTTGTCTATGTGTCAGCCCTGTGATGACCTGGCGACTTGTCCAGGGTGTACCCCACCTTTCACCCGTAGTCAGCTGGGATAGGCTCCAGCTTGCCTGCGACCCTGTAGAACAGGATAAAGCGGCTAGAGATAATGAGATGAGATGAGATTCCTGCAATGTATAAAGGTTATAAAAGTTGATTAAAAGAGGCAAATATCAATAAGTCACAGTATACAGTATTACCGTTACCTTGTTAGTTACTGTAGTATCATTAATAGCCTTGCTGGCGAAGCTAATAAATGTGTCACTCAATTTGATTAGTTTTTTTTTAATCATAAACTCTAACAGTGCCAGAATTCTGTGTTTGCATTGTAACTTTCCCTTAATAATCATCATAAAACAAATCTTGAAGCGCCATGTAGACTCAGAGTAAAATTAAAAATGAGAAAATTCTCTAAACTTTGCTGATGTGAATGTTATTTTTTTGGTCTGGGCACACTGACCAGATGGAAAAGGATCATTCAGGAGTCAACATTCATGTGCAAATAGTTTAATTTGAAAAATGAAAAAGCCAGATTGTGCATAAGCAAGGCGCTCTAACCTCCTGTACGCTAAGCAGGAAATATTAAACACACAAATGCCAATTTAGTTTGGGGAACAAACGGTTTCATCTTGTTCGGCAGAATGATGCCAAAGTGACTTTCTTTAACCATATGAAGATCCTTGGCTCCTCAAGAGGAAGCCAAGCAGATGGATAAAATAATTGCAAGATGAATAATGAATGACGGCAATGATTGCAGTGACTTAAAGCTTTTCTGTCACTTTTTTGGAGAGAGGGCTTCATCGAAGCACTTTTATAGCTACACGGTGGACCATGACCTAGTGACACCAGCGAATGTACCACAGTCATCATCATCATCAGCAACAGCAACAACAACAGTGACCACAAAGCATAATAACAATTATGATCCAGAGATGAGATTGTAAAAAATGAATGAAATAAATATTGAGAAGACACCCAACAGCACGACCAAACAAACAAGCAAACAAAAAAAACTCTTTATGACTTCATAACATTTGTCACCATGAACCGTCCAAGAACACTGGCTGTGATGGTAACCAACTGTGTCTGAATAGCACACACATCTAAGTGGTTCCTCTCAAAGCCTTGGAGAAACAGAGAGTGACAAAAATATGCTAAACATCAAGAAAAAGCGAAAAGTGTCAGCTGGAATGTTTGGAGAAAGCACTTTCATAACATGACATATTCAGAGGAACTACAGTAGCTTATAGCAGGATGTTATTGTATAACAAATCATTAAAAACTCATTAAAAAGTAATATTTGTATGTGAATTATAATACCACCTTGACTGACCAAGCAGTGTATATATTGTATGTTGAAGAACTTCAGCTAAACATTCGTTGAATGGCAGACACTCAATCAGCAAAAATAAAAAAAATAAAATAATAATAATAATAATAATAATAATAATAATAATAATAAAAAACTGAGCACACACTGAGCACTTCCTCTAGCACATCAGTCTATAGACGCCCTCTTCTGGAAACAAGGAGTAAGTACAATAATTTAAAAAGTAGTTCAATGAACAGGTTGTTACTGGGAGTATGAGAGTTTAAAATCCCATCATGTATACAAGAAAGTGTCTGTCGAATTAAAAACTGTAATAGAAATGTGAATCTATACAGGACAAAGTAAAAAGGGGCTCAGAAATGATGGTATTATTTTCAGTAGGCTCCAGTGGAGGTACGAATCGAGTCCATTCATTCCTTTATTATTCAGGAATTAAAAATGTCTCAGTCAGATCAATGTGGTGTGTTCGGTTTAAAAGGTTTTATGAAGCAGTTCATTCAAACTGTTCCAAACCATACTGGAGAACAAGTCATAAAAAGTGCACGATTCATCCATAAGTGATTGAACAGAAGAACCAGGTACCTTCACAATGGTGTTGGACCCAAATCCTGTGAGAGGCTTAACTCCTTCATCTCCCAGGATAAAGTCTCATTTCTGTAACTTCGTACCTTTATTAGATGTTACTGTAGTAATCCAAGCATTTACTGCAACTATCACGGTGGCCCTTACAGAAAGATCACGCCACATCATGTGGGCAAGATAGGATCAAATGTGAAAAATAAACAAACAAATAAATAAATGAATTCATATGAGAAAATCATATCCAAAAAATGAAACCACACATTAGAAGGAATGATTCAAGTAAACAAACAAAGACACACATACAAAATTCTTGTTGGGTAATTGACAATGTGCAATGTTTACACCTACCCTTGATATATTTTAATTTTTTATTTTAAAAATAAAAGCTGCAGTGTTTTTACAAACAAGCAAGCAAGCAAGCAAACAAACAAACAATAAAAAACAGGCAGGCAAAAAACCAAGCAATCACACAAAGCAAGCAAGCAAACAATAAAAACCAAGCAAACAAGAAAACAATGTACATACAAACAAACACACAAGCAAGCAAACAAACTGTTACAAGGAAACAAACAATTAACTAAACAAACAGGTAAGCAAGCAAATGAACAAACAAACAATAAAAAACAGGCAGGCAAAAAAAACAAGCAATCACACAAACAAGTCAACAAGCAAGCAATAAAAACAAGCAAACAGGGAAACAACTTACATATAAACAAACACACAAGCAAGCAAACAAACCATTACAAGGACAAGCAAACAAACAAGGAAACAAACAATTAACTAAACAAACAGGTAAGCAAGCAAACAAACAAACAAGCAATAAAAACAGGCAGGCAAGAAAAAATAAAGCAGGCAATCACACAAACAAGTAAACAAGCAAGCAAGCAATAAAAATAAGCAAGCAAGCAAACGACATACATACATACAAACACACAAGCAAGCAAACAAACCATTACAAGGACAAGCAAACAAACAAGGAAACAAACAATTAATTAAACAAACAGGTAAGCAAGCAAGCAAACAAACAAACAAACAAACAATTAATAAAAACAGGCAGGCAAGAAAAAACAAAAGCTATCACACAAATAAGTAAACAAGCAAACAACATACATACAAACAAACACATAAGCAAGCAAACAAACCATTACAAGGGACAAGCAAACAAACAAGGAAACAAACAATTAACTAAACAAACAGGTAAGCAAACAAACAAACAATAAAAACAGGCAGGCAAGAAAAAAACAAAGCAGGCAATCACACAAACAAGTAAACAAGCAAGCAAGCAATAAAAATAAGCAAGCAAGCAAACAACATACATACAAACAAACACACAAGCAAGCAAACAAACCATTACAAGGACAAGCAAACAAACAAGGAAACAAACAATTAACTAAACAAACAGGCAAGCAAGCAAACAATCAAATAAGCAAACAAGTGAACAAACAAAGAAGCAAACAAATATATGCATACATACAAATGAAAAGTGGGAATTAATGCGCCGTGTGGGGGAAACAAAATCAGACGTGAAAACAGAAACACATACACATACACAGCATGCGAAAGGTTCAGCATCTGTGAAAAACGTGTGAACCATCAAGTTACTTTTCTCTAAGGGTAGCTGTTGCTCTTTGTATGATTCCTACAGCACTCGTGTTTTCTGGTCTTGCAGTACGAGTATCAAGGTTTTTATCAGCATGTTTGCTGTTGTGTTGTTCTGTATTGTAATTCTGCAGTGTTGAAAAACACCTAACACTGGATGCCATCTTGTGGAGAATTGCTGAACACGATTGTGTCTTTACAGCAGCTGTTGAACTGGAGTGGCTCCACTAACTGACCTCCAGGCCAAGCAGATCTACTGGTGTCTCTGTAAATATTTTAAACTCTGCCTTTCAGTTTCAGGTAACATCCTGATAAAGACTAATTCACAAACAATCACACAATCATTATAATTACAGAATCATTAAGGTAAATCACAAGTTTCAAAAATAATAAATAGTTTGATGTGGGGGGCGGCACTGTAGTGTAATGGTTAGCGCTGTCGCCTCACAGCAAGAAGGTCCGGGTTCGAGCCCCGTGGCCGGCGAGGGCCTTTCTGTGCGGAGTTTGCATGTTCTCCCCGTGTCCGCGTGGGTTTCCTCCGGGTGCTCCGGTTTCCCCCACAGTCCAAAGACATGCAGGTTAGGTTAACTGGTGACTCTAAATTGACCGTAGGTGTGAATGTGAGTGTGAATGGTTGTCTGTGTCTATGTGTCAGCCCTGTGATGACCTGGCGACTTGTCCAGGGTGTACCCTGCCTTTCGCCCGTAGTCAGCTGGGATAGGCTCCAGCTTGCCTGCGACCCTGTAGAACAGGATAAAGCGGATACAGATAATGAGATGAGATGAGTTTGATGTGGTTCGACAAAACAGAGGGGAAAATCATGTGTCTAGATGTGAGACACAGGTGGAGGGGGCTGTGTGGGTTTGCAACCTGAGAGATTGTGGGAGGATGCAGGGGAGAGGAAAAGAGGGAGGGCTTGCTCATGTAAACCCAGGACCAGAGTCCGAATAAAGCATGTGACGAACACCTTTGCTCAGGTAAGAACATTTTAATCTGCTTAATTAATAACGTGTGTGTGTGTGTGTGTGTGTGTGTGTGTGTGTGTGTGTGTGTGTGTGTGTAAAAAAGGAAATTAAAAGAAAATAATGTTAATATCACTGTATAATGTTAGTATCACTGTATATATGACATGCATGTGCTCAAAATGCTTTTTTTTTAAACAACTGGCAAATAAATTTAACGTGCAAAATTCTTTACAATGAACTCTTTGTGGATCGAAACAAATTTGCAAACTTGATGATTTCATTTCTCCGTTCAGCGATATTATTTCGAATAGTTGTCTAAGAGCCCTATAAGAACATGCACCCCACTGGTGCACCATTGTTTATATTTTTCTGTTGATCCAAACACTAATGCCATGCAGGCTCTGTGGTACATTAGCAACCCGAGCCCTCATTCATTTTTAATGTGAAGTAATCTGATAGGCCACTGGGGGCCACACGGGAGAAGCGGATTTGTTGCACTAACACACAGTGGCACTTTAACACCAAGAATTTTTTTTTTTTTTTTTTAACCCTGACCCATTTACAGTGTGAATCAATCATTTTAGGGTTCACGTAGTTTGCAAATGGATCCTTTGCCAATTTTTAATTTAAAAAAAAAAAAAAACATCCAATATATCTGTAACTTTCCTTACTGCTGGTTGTAGGAGTCACTCTATAAGGTTCTTATCTCTGAAACTCGCATCTCAGCTTTCATGGAAAATCACAAACGGTGTTAAAAATGTTCAACAGTCCATCCACTGACGGCGTCCGAGGTATTTAGGTTAGAATGAATGATGTTCATAACCAGAGGGACTGTGTTTGTCAGAGCACCCTGGTAAACTGATCCCATTAACCTTTCATCACAGAAGAAGCCCTGTTTTTGCAGAGCATGCAGGGCATGAGAGAGACCTGTACAGTACATTCTGGGGCTGTTGTGTGAAAGAAGGGGCAATTTTATACCACAAAAAAAGTTGCTCAGAGATTCACTCATCAATCAATGCATATGGAATTGATGATCAAGCTTATAAATTAAGTCTTCTGTACAATACTCTAGTGCAATATCACATGTCCTGATGTGCAATATTACAATATCACCTTGTCACTTTAACTACAATGTCACCCTAATCATATTGTCATTTTAATTTTATCCACGCGTCATTTTATTTATTTGCCATATTTTATCTGCCGCCTTTTTTTTTGCCCACCCATTTTTGTGATTTTATTCTTTTTGTGATTTTATTTTCTTGCTCTTTTAATGTACCGCTCTTCGCCCTTCTAATTGCCCTTGGGGGATAAATAAAGTTTTGTCTAAGTCTAAGTCTATGGAGTTAAATGCCTTTGGGTGAGAGGGTCCCAGATCACAGTGCCCCCAAGTGGTTAGGAATGGAGATTGTGTGATGTATTAAACAGAGGGCTAGTGTTCTCACATACAAGATACTTTGGAGCAACCAAAAGATTTCAGGCATGACAGTAGTTCAAAAGATGACTGTAGTTCAAAAGATTGGTTTATATTAATGCTTTCATTTTAATATGCTTTTTTTTCTCTATAGCAACAGCTCATACACAGTGGATGATCTGTATAATCCAAGCCTAATAATAAGCATATTAAGAAAATGTGTTGTTATTTCAAAAAAAGAAAAACATTATTGTTTTTGGGTGGCACGGTAGTGTAGTGGTTAGCGCTGTCGCCTCAAAACAAGAAGGTTCTGGGTTCGAGCCAAGCAGCCAACAGGGGCCTTTCTGTGTGGAGTTTGCATGTTCTCCCCGTGTCTGCGTGGGTTTCCTCCGGGTGCTCCAGTTTCCCCCACAGTCCAAAGGCATGCAGGTTAGGATAATTGGTGGCTTTAAATTGACCGTAGGTGTGAATGTGAGTGTGAATGGTTGTTTGTCTCTATGGTGGGGTTTACATTAGACCGTATCAGCGGATCATCAGATTAACGTTTTTAAAATGATTAGTGTGCACACAGCAACGCCAATACACGATTCGCGTGCACACAGCAACGCCAATACACGATTCGCGTGCACACAGCAATGCCAATACACGGATACGCTCGGCTCCACAGGCATCCTGCGCTCCAAATCACTCCGCCCTGAACAGCGAGTGCCCTCTGGAGGGTGCGCACTCTGGCCCTGCGCAGCTCACAGAGCGCGCGAGTGAAGCACACTAGCAGTGATTCGGGACTGAGCCGCTGTGTGTGTGATCTCAGTGCATATCGGGCATGCGCGTCACTTACCACTTGCAAGTGGAAGGATGGCAAGCCTAAAGACAATCATAACTACACAATGGGCAGTATTTGCATCAGTATTTGCAGTATTTTCATACTTTTATACTCTTTAATGAAAGGTGATACAAGGCGGAAGTCCACGCCGTTTTTCAGCAGTCACGTCACATGACCAACGCCAGCGAATCAGGAAGGTGGATGTCACAGTGACGTTGTCCAATGACGACGCCAGCTAGAGCTCAGCACAGCGTATCCACGTATCCTCAATGTTTACACAGCACCGGAGCTGACACGATCTGGATTGAATACGTGGACCCTGGCGGATTCCTGTTTCCCGGCGTTTCCAGGCGTTTTAATGTAAACAGACAGTGCATCCGCGAAGAAAACGAGACAGATACGGTCTAATGTAAACTTGGCCTATATGTCAGCCCTGTGATGACCTGGCTACTTGTCCAGGGTGTACCCCGCCTCTCGCCAATCGTCAGCTGGGGTAGGCTCCAGCTTGCCTGTGACCCTGCACAGGATAATCGGTTATGGATAATGGATGGATGATTGTTTTTATGGTGATGTTTTCTGTCAGGAGATATATATTTGTCAGTAAGTTTTTCAGTTTCTCTGGAACATTCCAGGCTGGTTTTTTTGTTTGGTTGGGTTTTTTTTTTGTCTCATTAACACTGAGACAGAAAAAAAAAAGCCCGAAAAGCTCTTTACAGCTGTTACAACATAAGCAACAACACGAACCAGTGTCTTGCAGACATTCTACTATCAAATATAACCATAAATGGTTCAAAAAATGAAGCGTCATTCATTAATACATTTTAAAATATTGCAAATCTTTGGTAAATTGCTGTAGTTTATGAAAAATAAAACATCTCATTACACCACTCTAGTGTGGAATATTTTCCTATAACCGCACACTCTGTTGTGTTTTGTTCATTACATAACACTTGTTTTTCACAAGTTTGCATGTATGTGTATTGCTTTAAGTCGTGTCATCTAGCTAAAGTCTGTTGTGTTCTTTTAACAGAGTCATTTCATCAGTGAAGTGTTGAACCTTTTAACAAAAGTCAATAAACTCTCATGATGATGTTATTTGGATCACATTTCAGTAGTAAACCTTCTCTTGGGGCAATATCTCAGTCAGTGTACAGCTCCTCTGAAGCCCAAAACTCCCTACCTACATGGATAACCCAGGCCTTATGTGACCTAGCACAAGGTGAGAAAGAACTCCACCAACTTATGGAAAAACAAACAGCTGAAGTGGATGAAGTGAACCAGAGCCTTGATTCTACAGTTTTTGCTGTTCAGAAGGAAGAGCGCCATCTTCTGGAGAAGGTAGAGAAAGACCACCGGGAAGCCCAGCAAAGACTGCAACAGCTCAAAAGAGAAAATGCTGCAGCAGCTCGAGTCGGCCAATCCTTGGTTGACCGTCAGCTGCGAAAGATGGGCCTGCTTAAGGAACAAATTTTAATGTGGGGTAGATGCCCCACTGGACCCAACAAAAGTCAGTTGCTGAGAGGAGTTAAAGAATTATTGCAACCCTGGGAGATCTCTCTTTCCCTGAAAAGAGTCACTTTCCAGCCCAGTCCAAAGCCAAACATTATTCAGTTTGGGAAGATTAGCGTCCAAGAACACAGTTTGACTTTTCCAGTTGGAGTCTGCGGACCACAGGGGCAAAAATGTGCTCTCCACACTGGCGAGATAACACCTGACAGTTATGTGGCTGTATCAGAACAGCTTTGTGCCCCATGCAATAGAGGCAGAGAGAAACAATCATCAAAGACAAACAGTGGAAGTAGTCGTGTTGTTAGAAAGATTCGCCTATCAACAGCTAAAGATGATATATTAGGTGAGAAGGTAAAGATTCCCAGCCCAAAAACATCTAATGTTTGGCCACGTAAGCAAGATACCTCAGAGTCCTCTCAGGATGAGGACTCAGAATTGCTTGGTTCTGATTCACGTGGAGAAGACCTGTTCCTTGCAATCGATACAATGTCAAGCCAAGGAGAACTGGAGGCAGAAAGCCCTGTATCTGAAAAATGTGAACCCAGAAGACATTATTTTTCCAAAGACCACTGGAAACACAGAGTCCTTGTTCCAGTTTCAAGCCAAGAGCCATCCTGTCCACCAGAGGAAAGTAGACCTGATAACTATGGTCAAAACCATGGATTCCAAAGAGAAATGTCACCTCCTATGACATCTTTTACAGGACATAAATCAAGTTATAGCTGTGTGGACCTCTCTTGCAAAGATCAACCACAGCATGAAAAAAGCTTTAGTGGACCAAGGCGATCTCCTTCCCCAGCAGACAGCATGGACTCCAGTTACACCTACACTATCAGGTCTGCCAGTAGCCACAGTGGCTCCGTAAAAAGAGAAAACCACCATTCTATCTCCACTGCTGACCTATATGCCAGGGATCGCCATTTAATAAATGGAAAAGACAAGATTCAGAAGACATTAAATCAGAACAATTCATCTAGGCCCCAGGGTCAAGGCCTGAAAAGATCTGAAACATTGGATTTTAAAGACAGGCATCTGAAAGACAGCTGTGAGGGCTCCAGACGAGTAGCTCGGTCCTTATCTATGTCTGAAATAGAAGGAAGAGGAAGAGGATCCAAAGCTGAACATAATATAGATAGGAGCAAAAAAGAACGGGGAGGCTCAGGCCTGCCAAAGGTTGTGGAAGAAGGACGAACACTAAGAGTGGGACTGCTGGTAAAGAAATTTGGTAAGCAGGGCTCAGGACGCACTGACTTCACTTTGCCTAGTGGAGTTCATGTCACAGCTCAAGGTCAGCTCTTTGTAGTGGACTGTGGAAATGTCCGTGTGCAGGTAACAGACCAACAGAAGAACATCGTGCAGCAAGTGACTCTACCAGCACTCGACTCTACTGCTCGACACTGTCGCAATTTCTTTGATGTTGCTGCTAACTCCAAGGGCTTAATAGCATTGACATGTGCTGCAGAACGTGCTGTGCTGGTCTTTAACCGCCATGGTCGCCTCTTGCAGACCTTTGGGGGCTCTGGTACTCAGCAAGACTTTGAGGCTCCAAGAGGTGTCACCGTGACAAGGATAGACGAGTTTCTAGTTGCCGATATTCGACGTGGCACTTTGACAGCTCTCAAACTTGACCCTAAAACAGGAACCAAGATAGAGCGCACCGTAGTCACAGGATTTCACAGGCCCTATTTGGTGGCAGCATGTCTCACTACAGGGCTTATGGCTGTGTCTGAGAGGGGTAACGAAAATGGACGGGCAGCTTGTGTAAGGGTGCTGGAACCTGGTTGGAACACCATTCGCACCTTGGGTGTGTGTTCTGGCATGGGACCTGTGCTTACCAGCCCTTGGGGTATATGCATTGATGCAGATGGAAATGTTCTTGTGGCAGACTGGGGCAAGCAGCATCGTGTGGTGCTGTATCCTGCAGTTGGTGTGGGTCGAGATATTGTTACCCAAGGCCTTAGCAGCCCTAGAGGTCTTGCTTTGTTGCCTGAAGGTCACCTTGTGGTCTCAGACAGCATGAACCACTGCATTAAGATTTATCGCTATAAGTAATACTTGTACCCCAGTCTGTACTTGTTAAGTGATTTAATTGCAGTTTTCTCTCCTGAGTTGGAGTAATTAAAGAAAATAAATAAATCACGAAAAATGTGCAAACTTCCTTTATTAAGTCAGGCATTAAACAAAAGAAATAAAGAAATTAAACATTTAAAGATATATTTAAAGAAATGAAGATTCCTGCACTTTACTGGTTGTGCAAGTTGATGAAAGATTTTTTCTTGTGATTACTATTTCTGTCCATTCTTTAACATTCAGATTCTATGAATAATTTTTATATTCTATAATAACTGAAAACAGTTAAATTGTTTATGCATTATTACATAATCTGATTCATTCAGCTGTACGTTTTGGTCTGTTTGAACAACTTTATCAAATCTGAGCATACATATCTATTACATTCACAATTATTAGACATTTTCATCATTATGTTGGCATATTAGGATCTAAAATGTTGTGAGCAAACAAATTTACGCAATCATATTATCTATTAGTTGTTGATTTGCTGATTTATACAATTTATGGGAATTGTGTTTGATTTAAACAATATTGTATCTCTTAGCATCAAATAAAGAGTGGTGTTCCAAATATGTGTCCATTTTTATATGACTTGTAACTTTCTCTGACCAACTGTAGATCCCTAATTAATAAATTAAGGGTTCCAGAAATTCAGGCTACTGAAAATATCCTGTGGTATATAGATTTGGTTTCTTTGTCTCATGTCAAATGTCCAGTGGACTTGTCTTCTGTTCAGGTTCTACAAAATTAGATAAGCTCATTGCACAGAGCACCTACATCAGAACGATGTATATTTAATGAAAAATAAACTTCATTTATATTCTGAGAACAATGTAAAGCATGTTTAAAATAATTTCTTTCAAGGATACGATGGCAGACTGCACGTGTTTAAGAGGCTGCTTGTATTAGTCCTGAACCGCTCTGGTTGGTAGCTATTGTGTGGTGAGAACTAGCTAATGGCAATGATCAAACTGGGTGAAAATCAGGAAGAAGCTAAAAAAGAAAAATAAACAAACATTAAGATGTAATCATTATCGTGGAGTTAATCTCAAAAACTTTTTGCCATATTATTTGATGGTTTTGATTAAAAACAACAATTTGATTCAATTTTATTTTTCACTTAAGTTTTTACCTTGACTTATTAAGAATGAATACACTGTAAAACATTTCAAATTGGTTTAACTTGGAAATGCAAGTTCACCTGCTGCCTTGAAAATGCAAGTTAACTCAATATGACGATTATCTTTGTTTCAACTCAGAAAAAGTCTCAATTAGTCAAGACTAAGTAATTCAAGTCTAACCTTTGAAAACTTGCACAGATTAGTTCACATTAAAACACTTTTCAGAGCTCATTGAGTTAAAGAGAAAAAGTAAGTGAACATAACTAAACAAGGCTGAAATGTTTTACAGTGTAGTATGTGTCTAAGGAGGGGTGGCATGGTGGTGTAGTGGTTAGCACTGTTGCCTCACAGCAAGAAGGTTCTGGGTTTGAGCCCAGTGGCCGACAGGGGCCTTTCTGTGTGGAGTTTGCATGTTGTCTGTGTGGGTTTCCTCCGGGTCCTCCGGTTTCCCCCACAGTCCAAAGACATGCAGGTTAGGATAATTGGTGGCTCTAAATTGACCGTAGGTGTGAATGTGAGTGTGAATGGTTGTTTGTCTCTGTGTCAGCCCTGTGATGACCTGGTGACTTGTCTAGGGTGTACTCCGCCTCTCACCCATAGTCAGTTGGGATAGGCTCCAGCTTGCCCACAACCCTGCACAGGATAAGTGGTTACGGATAATGGATGGATGGTGTCTAAGGAGTCTGGAGTATCCACCCCGGTTTCAGACAACTGAGGTAAGAGAAGAACAAGGTGGAATATTCACCAGAATCCCCAGAAGAGGCCATTTTTCTTCTCATTAAAGAGTAGGAAAGTGGTCACTGGGGTCTCTCTGGAACACACACTTGATTTTCTGGTATGGTGACTGAACCAACAGATGGTCTTGTGGTTACCACAGAAGCCAGCCACAATGTTATCCATGATTGTTTTTCCTGTATCGGTTAGCAACTAACTTCTGGCCTTACAACACTTCCAAACGTCTGCATTTAGTGCATCAGTAGCTTTGAGATATTATAAGGTCGACAAATAAGCATGTACTAAATAAGCCATGTTGGCCTAGTGGTTAGCGTGTCTGCCTCTCGATTGGGAGATCGCGAGTTCTACTTGTGATTGGGCCATACAAAAGACCATCATAAAAATTTACCTACTGCCGTCTGGCAAGGCATGCTGCAGTACAGATGTGAGTGGGGAGTCAAACTCTTGTGGTTACCAGAGGACCAGCTGCCCAATGCACCTTAAGGGCCTGGTTAATACTGGGACAGGAGACTGCCTGGGAAGACCAGGACATGGCGTGGGAAGGACTTTAGAAATAAGCAATTTTGGGCTGGTGAGGTCATTTCACTTGCCAATTGGTCCAATTTGTCCATCCCTGTATATTAATACTGTAATTATTAATTAGAAAAACAACTATTATTATTATTATTATTATTATTATTATTATTATTATTATTTTATTTATCTGATGCACTAAGAATTAGTTCATGTATTACCTCATCACGAAAGTATTAGTTAAGTATTAATATATTGTTTATTGACACTAGCTGGACCCTAAAGGTCTAACATGTAAAATTAAATCTAGTAAAATGTTAATTTACATTATAATCTCATCCTCAATCCCCTATGGAAAGGTTTTAACAAAGTATTTAGTGTACATCTTCACAACACCTTATAAAATTGTCATTTTTGAATGCAGGTCTTTATGAATAAAGGTTAATGCACAGTGAATAAACCTTTTAGAAGTAAAAAAGACTTTAACCCCTTTATGTGGTCCTTAAAATGAAGGAGTTGGACCTTATAGTCAGGGGTGTAGTGGTAAAAAAAGAGGTGGGTAAACTATAAATTTTGGGATCGGGGGACCACGACGTTGTAAGGGCCAATTCATAGTCGACGCAAGCATGACGCTAGGATGCTACGATGCGTATTGTATGAAACAACTTTTCTGACACATAGGAGTGTGTGTGTGTGTGTGTGTGTGTGTGTGTGTGTGTGTGTGTGTGTGTGTGTGTGTGCATGACAGTGCATGTGTGTGTGTGTATATGACAGAGTGTTTGTGAATGTGCATGTGTGTGTACTTGTGTGTGTGAGTGCATGTATGTATGTGTGTGACAAGGGTTCCCTGAGGTCTCTACTCTATATCATTCATAAAACAAGATACACAATAAGTATGTTTGAGGTTTATTAAATCTTAATAAAGAGAAATATAATGTCAGTGTGAAGGAATGGCAAATTACACATACCAACAGTAGGCCATATGAAATCCAAAAGCTGACAGATATATCACAGCAGTAGACCTTGCACTAGAAGAATGTTAACTTTTGTATGTGTGTATGAAAGTGTTTGTGTGTGTGTGTGTGTGTGTGTGTGTGTGTGTGTGTGTGTGTGTGTGTGTGTGTGTGTGTGTGTGTGAATGTGCATGTGTGTTTACTTGTGTGCATGTGTGAGTGAGTCCAAGCATGTGTGTGTGTGTGTGTGTGTGTGTGTGTGTGTGTGTGTGTGTGTGTGTGTGTGTGTGTGTGTGTGTGTGAGACATCAAGTAGAGTGGTGTTTATGAAATCTAAATAATCAATAAAGAGAGAAAAATAAAGACTGTGTGTAAGAATGGCAAATTACACATACTTTCAGTCCAGATGTGTGGATGGCATCTGATGCTTTCTGATACTGTCTCAGTTTCCTCTGCCTCCATTTCTTCTGTCTCTGCATCTTCTCTGTCTGATTCTCCTCCCTCATTTTCTCTTCCTTCTGTTCCGTCTATTTCTGTTTTTCTTCCCTCATTTTCTCCTCTCTCTGTTTCTCCCTCAGTTTCCTCTATCAAAGTTTCTCTTAAAGGCCTATCTGATTCTCCATCCATTTGCCTTCTCTCTTTTCCTCCCTTTTCTCCTCTTGTAGTTGGTCCTGTTTCATCCTCTCTTTGCCCTATTTTCCTCCTCTCACTCTCTCCTCCTTCTGTCTCTCCTCCTGCTGTTTCTCCTGGCCCCGCAACACTGTCTGTCTCTCCACCACTATCTGTAAAATTAAATTAAAACGGCTAAGTACACCAATCATGTGGACAAGTATTTCTGCCCAATCTGAATGCTATAGCCTTCTTTAAAAAATAAACACACACACCCACACACCGAGAAGGGCGGGGAGGAGTGACTTGCCTAACGTTACTTTAGGCTAATTTCTCTATATTATGTCCGTGACATGAAGCTAGCATGCTGTCATCATGACTTCGAGATTAACATGAAATGACAACTATTTGTCTTACAATGCGCTACAAATACTGAATTTATGTTGATATAATAATTACCAGGGCGGCACGGTGGTGTAGTGGTTAGCGCTGTCGCCTCACAGCAAGAAGGTCCTGGGTTCGAGCCCCGTGGCCGGCGAGGGCCTTTCTGTGTGGAGTTTGCATGTTCTCCCCGTGTCCGCGTGGGTTTCCTCCGGGTGCTCCGGTTTCCCCCACAGTCCAAAGACATGCAGGTTAGGTTAACTGGTGACTCTAAATTGAGCGTAGGTGTGAATGTGAGTGTGAATGGTTGTCTGTGTCTATGTGTCAGCCCTGTGATGACCTGGCGACTTGTCCAGGGTGTACCCCGCCTTTCGCCCGTAGTCAGCTGGGATAGGCTCCAGCTTGCCTGCGACCCTGTAGAAGGATAAAGCGGCTACAGATAATGAGATGAGATGAGATAATAATTACCAAAAACTTTAGACTGCACTAACAACGTCATTTGTCTGCCAGAAAGGTAGGCTAATTTGTTGGCACAAGTTAACAACCTAACGTTAGTTAGTGGCATGGTTCACAAACCAAAACGATGGGGAGTTTATCCTAAAAACGTGAAGTTCAGGATTCTTTTTGGACTCACTGTGTCGAGATGTCTTGCTGGTATCAGCTGGAAGGGTGATGCTCCGACGCTTCAGAAATCGCCTAATATCCATTTCTTCACCATTTCTTCACACACGTAATCAGTGACTAATGAATCTCGCAGTCTGCTGGCTCCCGCAAGAGGGCGAGCGGTAGACAGACAATTACTACGCGTAGGCTACGCAGTGTTGATAAAACCCACAAGAACTTGTGCAGGATCTACTAGGTGTAGGCAATTGAAAAATAACGGAAAAGCTGTTTTAATATCTGTATAAAACAAGAGACATACATGCGTAAACTGTATTTAGAGGTGGGTAAACTATGCTTGGACGTGCGTAAACTATATTTAGAGGTTCATAAACGCTATTACCTAAAATCTGGAGGTGGGTAAATGGCGTTTATGTGCGTTTACGCACCACTACATCCCAGCTTATAGTAAAGTGTTATTGATATTTTTTTTAGGACAGAATATGAGTAGGGATATAACAATATAACAATCTGATCTGGACACTGCAAATATCCAAAGTAAAAAAATTCTGATCTCATGAAGGAGTCTTACCTTTCTTTTATTAATTTACAAGGAACCCCACACACACTTTCTCTATTGCTCAGCACTGATCTTGACACATTGCTCAGGGTGAGTGCAAAAATGTTATAAAAGCAATCAAGAACTAATTGAGAGCACTGAAAATAGTTTCTAACCTGTCCACCTTTCAGAATATTGCTCAGGACAGAATGTTTGTTCATAGAGTCTGTACTGGAGACCGGTAGTGGTGTCCAATTCCAATACAGGGGAAGGTCAGAGTCCAGTTACTGATTTCTTTGCTCACACATATACAGATAAAGAGCTACATTAACAGAAAAATCAGTTTCGTGACCACTAATACATCAACAATTGCCTTTAAATGTGTTTGTGTATCAGCATTTATCTTAAAGATACATTTTGAATGCACAAATAGATTGAACATACACATGGCACAGACAAATACAGATGAACACAATGCAATTCATTAAAGAATACACTCAAAAAAAAACCCCATTGGATTTATTTAACCGAGTTATGGCAACTGGTCCCACAAAACTGTGTTAATTTAGATGTATTGAATACAGTTGAGTTTTTCAACACATAACTGTATTCAATACATCTAAATTAACACAGTTTCGTTGGACCAGTTGCCATAACTCGGTTAAGTAAATCCAATGTTTTATTTTTTTGAGTGCAGAAAACATTTTTTTTCCCAAAGTATGGTTTTATTATAGTGTCTTGCATAAGTAATAACTGCTCTTGAACTTTTCCACGTTATAATGCTACAACCTGGAACTGAAATGGACTTAATTGGAATTACAAGCCAAATATGTAACATGCTCATGAAGAATTATATCTCATTAGCGTATTTTGCAAGTTTTTTGACCTGGAGTTTATTGTTCGATTTTTCAGGGGTGGGCAGTATTTATGATACATGTATTTAAAATACCTATTTCAAAGACAAAATAGGATTTTGTCATTTGTATTTGATAGGTGCTTTGTATTTTTGTCAGTTACAAATACTGTAAAATACTTTCTGTTAGACGTTTACGTGATGACATCATAAAAAGTCAAAATGATGCTTGCGGCCTCTGATACCCCTTTTCCACCAAATCAGTTCCAGGGCTGGTTCGGGGCCAGTGCTGGTGCTGGTTCACAACTCGTTCAACTTGCGAGCCAGCTGAGAACCAGTTTGCTTTTCCATAGCTTGCGGTGCTAAGGGAAGCCACATCATTACGTCATTGTATACGTCAGTTACGTCGCTGTATACGTCAGTTACGTCATTGTATACGTCAGTTACGTCGCTACGTTTGCATAAACCTTGGTGCGAATATCGAAGCAAAAACAACACGGAAGAAGCAGCAGCAGCAACAACAACAACAACAATAATAATGGATGACTTCGTGTTTGTACAGCTGCGGCTTCTCATCGCTTAAAAATGCCGATCTTTTGCGGTCTTGTTATTGTTGTTGGTCTTAACAACTCCGCACAGATCCATCCCCTCATCTGAGACCTGCACTCATCTTTTCCTTGGTTTTCACGCATCTCTTTTTACCTCCATAGGCTTCCATTGATTTTTGGCCCCATTCAAATGAATGGAGTTTTGCTCAGTAACACTTCACCACACATCCACCAAACTTCATACGGCACCTCAGGCCAAATCACCCATCACACACATGATATCGGTTCTGACCCGCACTCTTCTTTGTCTTGTCTTTCATCCGTCCATTTTTTCTCCATTTTGCCGCTAATCAATGGAAGCTTGACTGAGTCATTCCTCCCTTCTCCCATAGGTGATGATGCATTTGGCGAGGATCTGCTCATTTGAGACTTTGATGGCAAATCAACTTCAAATCAATGGCCACTTTATTAGGAATACTTACACGCACACACGATAGCAATTAGCATATAAGCATTCACATGCTACCATGCTAGCTGTTAGCATGTTACCCATTACGATATCATGCCTGCTGTTAGCTCGCGAGTTATCATGTTCACCATTAGCATGTTATCATGAGACCTGTTAACATGTTAGGATTAGCATGGTAGCATGCAGAGTTCGCATGTTTGCTGTTAGCGAGTTCGCCTGAGCATGTTAGCATGCTAACTGTTAGCATGTTAGCTGTTAGCATGTCACCCTCAGTGTGTTAGCATGCTAAAAGTTAACATACTAGCCATTAGCATGTTAGCCTGTTAGCTGTTAGCATGATAGCTGTCACCATATTAGCCTTAAAGTGTTAGAATTTTAACAAATAGCATGTTAATCATTAGCATGTTAGAACACTAGCTGTTAGCATGTTATCTATTAGCATGTTAGCATTAACATGTTAACATGCTAGCTTTTAGCATGTTAGTATGCTGTTAGCATGTTGGTATGCTAACTGTTAGCATGCTAGTTGTTAGCATGTTGGCATTAGCATGTTGGCATGCTAGCTTTTAGCATGCTAGCATGATAGCTGTTCTGCTACAGCTCAGCAAGCACACTGCATTTTCTCTGCGGAAATGCAGTCTAGTTTGAAATGTTTGTTTTCAACTTCCAGTGGTTGATAACTCAGTAACTGATAAGTAAATGACTGTTTCCTAATTGAAGTAGCTGTTTAGTAGGATCAGGCATTTGCATACCGTTGCATGAATGATGACCTGACACATGATTTATTATCATATTTATGATTAACAATCAAATGATTAATTAAGTACTTAGAAACTAGCTGTTATGGATAAAGGCGCTGTCAGTTGTCTGCTTATGAATGACTTGTTTGTCATTGAGTCAGTGTTGCTCATGCAAAGTAGGTCCTTCAGGCCACCCATTTTTTATCTTTAGGTTCACGGATTTTTTTCAACATATTTTTGATGATGTCGGTCGAAATAAAAATAAAAATAATAGTGTCCTTGGCCAATTTTTTTTTTTTTTTGCATGGCAAAATTTCAATATCGGATTAAGATGATAAAATAATTTAAATTCAAGAGACACACTTTACCTACACACACACACACACATATATATATATATATATATATATGTGTGTGTGTGTGTATGTGTATATGTATGTGTGTGTGTTCTTGTGTATAAGTTTATAACACGGACTAGCATTCCAGTACTTACTTCTCTGAAGGTATGTGGTCATGACCGTTGTGCTCTCATGAGCACATCGAAGGCTGATACGTTCATGCTACTTGATTCGATAGGACTCTCTGCGGCACCATCCTCTTCTAATTCCACAGTCAGATACTTGCAGCCAAAATCGCGAACTAACGTTATGGCAGGCATATTCGGCATCGCGCTCGTTACATCACCACCTTCTTTCTGAGAACCAAAGATTGTTTTGATCTTTTCATTGTTTACTTTCAACACTTGAGAGACGAAATCGCCCATGTTTTGGTTAGTGAGACAGTGAAAAGAATTTTCTTTACCACACTTTATGCTTACGTACAGTTGAGGTGATAGCTCGGAATCCATGCTGTCAGTGTCAGCCATGGTCAGCATGAGGTTGACACTGTCATAAAGCGGTCGTAAATACCATAAAAACATTCAAGTGAATACTCAATGTCATAAATAGTTTCGTTTTCGGACTCGGCTGAAGTAGATATATACACAACACACATTGTCGTTTGTATTTGCGATTCTAATACTTTTTACTTAAAGAAATATGACCTAGTACCAGGGATACAATGCTGTTACAAGAAAAATGTGACTTTTTTTTTACATTTCTTTTTGTATGTTTCGGTGGTTAAAATAAAAATAAAAATACGCACAGACTTTTTATTTTTCTAGCGGTAGTATTTAACTGCCGTCGGCGGATCTGTGATCCAAAAAAATCTAAAATGAGTCGCCTCATTGCCAAACACCAAGAAACTAAATTATGACACAATTATGAGTCATTAACAAACTATTAGTTAAACATTAAACTGTTGGTTACTTTAAAACTTCATCTGGGCAATCACAGGGATATGTGGTGATCTGGGCTGCAACAGGTAGGTCAGAGTATTTGATCTGTTGACTCAGTCTTTGTACCCGGGAAGGGTTAGATCAAATAGGCTGATAGATAGAAGGTTTGTGAAGTGATTTCATGCTCCCATGGAAAAGTATTTTTAGCACTTTTAACCTCCTAAGACCCAAGCTGTTTTTTTTACATGCATTTTTTTTTCTTTTTGCTATTTGGGCTTATTAGAACCTGATTAGAATAAAAACTAAGCATCATCTTTGATAAGATGTACTTTTTGAGAAAAAGTATGTCCACATATGTGGATTCTTGTTCTGAATTTCTAAAAAGTGCTGTCCACGTATGTGACCGCTAGGCCCTAGGAGGTTAAAATATAAAAATACAGTCGTTTATTTTGATACATGGCATATCTGCCATATTTCACAGCTTATTTTGATGCACTTACAATTAGGGCATTTGTCCATCCCTGTGGTTTTGCCCCATCTCACTTTTTCTCAATGAAATCAAATTTCTAAATTTGTTTGTTGGGGCAGGTTGGAAACATTAGCAGGCCAGTTCTGGTCCATGGGCAGAAACATCCTTTGTTTACCATGTGTATGATAGAACAGGGAAGGGAAACTGCCAAGCTGGTCTTCCATCCATCTATCCATCCATTATCCGTAACCGCTTATCCTGTGCAGGATCGCGGGCAAGCTGGAACCTATCCCAGCTGACTATGGGCAAGAGGTGGGGTACACCCTGGAGAAGTCACCCAGTCATCACAGGGCTGACAGACACAGACAACCATTCACACTCACATTCACACCTACAGTCAATTTAGAGCCACCAATTAACCTAACCTGCATGCCTTTGGACTGTGAGGGAAACCGGAGCACCCGGAGGAAACCCACGCAGACACGGGGAGAACATGCAAACTCCACACAGAAAGGCCCTCGCCGGCCGCGGGGCTCAAACCCAGAACCTTCTTGCTGTGAGGCAACAGTGCTAACCACTACACCACCATGCCGCCACCAAGCTGGTCTTTCAAAATAAAAACGAATGAGGTAAACAATTAACCAGTGGTTATACAAAATAAGATTTTTGACAAAAATTCAAATAGATTAATTAATTTAATCTCAATCGGAATGTGGTGTTAAAAACCTTGATTTGAGATTATCTATTGTGGCTCAGCAACCACTTATGATTAATTGCAGTCTCAGGCTGTCAGACACATCATAATCTGCTTCATTGCTATGATGTAAGTGCCTATGTAAGTGTGTTTGTTTGGTTTATCTGAGAAAATATTCCTTCTGACATGTGGTTTTGCAAAAAAAAAAAAAAAGTGTCCCTGTAGCAGTTTGTATGGGTGGAGCACAGAAAGATGGCAGGCCAGGATTAAGTTCCACAAAGAAACTTTATTTTACTTAATTTAGCTTTTCAGCTTTTACTCACTCACACACTCTACACACACATGTGTTGTGGTTGGGAGGAAGCTTCCTTCCTCTGCTCTCTCTCTCCTTATATAGGGCGTGGTCACTGGGGAAGACACACAAACACAGATTAACCAACATCAGGTGCAGTGATTCTGCCACTTACCTTCCCTGACTCTGCCCTCCGGTCACAGACCGACGCTTGACCACGCACCCGCTACCACATACCCCCACCGCCTGACTCAGGCTGGGCAGCCGTCCGGCCTGCAGCTGACCCCCCCCCCGACGGGAGAGGAAGTCCGCCACGACCATCTGCGCCCCCGGCCTGTAGACCACCTTGAAATTAAAGGGCTGGAGTGCCAGATACCAATGGGTGATCCGCGCGTTGGCATCCTTCATGCGGTAGAGCCAATGGAGGGGCGCGGGGTCCGAACAGAGGGTGAAAGAGTGCCCCAGGAGGTAGTAGCGGAGGGCGAGAACCGCCCACTTGATCACCAGGCACTCCTTTTCAATGGTGCTGTAGCGCCCCTCACGCACCGACAGCTTCCTGCTTATGTACAGGACGGGGTGGTCCTCCCCCTCCACCTCCTGGGACAGAACGGCCCCCAGCCCTCTGTCCGACACGTCCGTCTGCAATGTAAAGGGGAGAGAAAAGTCAGGGGAGTGTAACAGTGGCCCCCCGCACAGTGCAGCCTTCACCTCAGAGAAAGCCCGCTGGCATTGATCCATCCACTGGACCGGATCTGGTGCCCCCTTTTTAGTCAGATCAGTCAGCAGGCTGGTGATGTCCGAATAATTAGGTATAAACCTACAATAGTAGCCAGCCAGCCCCAGGAACTCTCTCACCCCCTTTTTGGTCTTGGGCCTCAGGCAGGCCGCAATTGCTGCTGTCTTGTTAATTTGGGGACGCACCTGCCCGTTGCCCAAGTGGAAGCCCAGATACTGTACTTCCACCTGCCCAATCACACACTTCTTCGGGTTGGCTGTGAGACCCACCCGCCTCAGCAACCTAAGGATGGCCCTCAGGTGTTGTAGGTGCCGCAGCCAGTCATTACTATAAATAATGATATCGTCTAGGTACGCGGTCACATAGGTGGCGTGGGGGCAGAGGACCCTATCCATCAGTCGCTGGAATGTAGCGGGCACCCCAAACAGCCCAAAAGGAAGTGTGACAAACTGGTGTAAGCCGAATGGTGTGGAAAAGGCCATTTTTTCCTCGGGATAATGGAGTCAAAGGGATCTGCCAATAACCCTTTGTCAAATCCAGTGTTGAGTAAAAGCGAGCCATGCCTAGTTAATCGAGCAACTCATCAATACGAGGCATTGGGTACGCGTCGAATTTAGACACCGTGTTGACTTTTCTATAGTCTACACAGAACCGGACCGACCCATCGGTCTTGGGTACCAAGATCACCGGGCTGCTCCAGTCACTGTGGGACTCCTCGACGATGCCCATTTCGAGCATGGCCTCGAGTTCTTCCCGAACCACTTTTTTCTTGTGTTTGGGTAGCTTGTAAGGGTGGCTGCGCACTACCACCCCCAGGGGCGTCTCAATGTGGTGCTCTATGAGGTCGGTGTGGCCAGGCAGGGGCGAGAACACGTCCAAAAACTCGGTCTGCAACTGGGCGACCTCCACGAGTTGGGTCAGGGAGAGGTGGTCTCCACAGGGGACCAGAGAGGTACGCGATGCCAATGTTCCCTTTTGAACCTCCGGCCCCAGCTCCGCCTTCTCCGGAACCACTGACACCAACACCACGGGGACCTCCTCGTTACAGAATTTGAGCAGATTGAGGTGGTAAACCTGTAGCGCCCCACCCCTGTCCGTTCACCTCACCTCGTAGTCGACGTCCCCGATTCGCCGTGTGACCTCAAAGGGTCCTTGCCACTTGGTGATTAATTTGGAGCTCGATGTGGGCAACAGTACGAGAACTTTATCTCTCGGTGCAAACTCCCTAAGGCATGTACCCCTGTCGTACAGGCGGGTTTGACGTTCTTGGGCCTGCCGCAAATTCTCCTGGGTTAGGTATGTGAGTGTGTGGAGTTTTGCGTGCAGGTCCATAATGTATTGAATTTGATTTTTACTGGGCAAAGGTCCCTCCTCCCAATTTTCTCACAGCGCATCTAGAATGCCACGCGGCTTATGCTCATATAACAATTCGAACGGGGAGAACCCTGTGGAAGCTTGGGGGACCTCTCGCACTGCAAATAACAAGGGTTCTAGCCATTAATCCCAATCACATGCGTCCTCACTTACGAATTTTTTAATTATATTTTTGAGGGTGCGATTAAACCGTTCAACTAAACCGTCCGTTTGTGGGTGATAAACACTGGTGTGGATCGGCTTAATACCTAATAACCCATACAGTTTGTTCAGTGTACGTGACATAAACGAGGTGCTTTGGTCAGTCAGAATCTCTTTCAGGATTCCAACTCGGGAGATGATGCGGAAGAGCGCTTCCGCAATACTGCGTGCTGAGATATTGTGAAGAGGCACTGCTTCCGGGTATTGCGTTGCATAGTCCACCAGAACTAAAATAAAGCGGTACCCTCGTGTTGACCGATCTAATGGCCCAACAAGATCCATCCCAATCCTTTCGAACGGGGTCTCGATTAATGGGAGAGGGCGCAAAGGCGCTTTTGGAATGGCTGCCGGATTTACTAACTGGCATTCGCGGCACGCCGTACACCACCTACGGACATCGCTGCAAATCCCTGGGCAATAGAACCAGGCCATTAGTCGGGCTAGTGTCTTATCCTGCCCTAAGTGTCCAGCCATGGGATTAAAGTGAGCCGCCTGGAATACCAACTCCCGGCGGCTCTTTGGAATCAAAAGCTGCATGACTTGCTCTTTAGTCTGAGTGTCCTGCATCACTCGGTATAATCTATCCTTCATAATAGAAAAATAGGGGAAGGACAGGGTGGCGTTTGGCTGGAGCGTTTGACCATCGATTACTCTCACTTGGTCAAGCACATGCCTCAGAGACTCATCTCGCGATTGCTCTAACAGGAAATCCTCAAGGGATTCCCCGAGAGAGGGAGGAGGAGCCTGCTGCTCCTTACTCTGACGTGGAGATGATGTAGATGGCTCTGTGACAGCTGCTCCTGCCAAAGCGACACCGGGACCTCCCCCTGCTGAATTACGGCAGGACCCACTCTTCACTAGATGGCTCATTAACTCCCCGAATCCCGGCCAATCAGTCCCCAAAATTATCGAGTGGGTGAGGCGAGGATTAACCACCACCTTTACTCTAAATTTTTCCTCTCGGAAAAGAATGTGGACTGACACTAAAGGGTAGCTGTGAACATCCCCGTGCGCACACAACACCTTCACCCCCTGTGCTCCCCCCAATGCCTTGTCTTGCACCAGGCTTTGGTGAATTGAGGTCTGATTACAGCCAGAGTCCACCAAAGCCTGATATGTATCCCCTTGGATACTCACCGGTATGCGATACGCTCCGGCCCGATCGAGGGCGGCTCCTGGCGCGTCGGGGATCCAAACCACCACACCCACTTCCATCGCCGAGCACTGCTGTTGGAGGTGGCCTGGCTCCCCGCAGCACCAGCAAACCGGCCCGGGCTTCCTCTCTGCACCGGCTATCTGGGGCTGACTCACCTGGGGGGGGAGGGACAGACACAGAAGGGAAAAACGGGAGGGCACCGCGGGTGCGACGGGCCGGCTGGGGTGGGGCCAGCCCCCGCCTCTGTGGTGGGGGAACGGGGCTAGGACGAGACACAGGAGGAGAGAGAGAGAGAAGAGGGAAGAAGAGGATGTCCGCTGTCCTGCCTTCGGAACAACCGCCAAATGGTCCTCCGCCAACTCAATGGCCTGATCCAGCGATGCCGGGCGGCACTGGACCCACTCCGCGGTTCCCTCTGGTAGGCGGGCAATGAACTGCTCCAGTACCACCTGATCAATGATCCCCTCGGTGTCGCAGTTGTCGGCCCTCAACCACTGCCAGCAGGTGTCCCGGAGCTGCTGGCCAAACGCGAACGGCCGGCCGACTTCCTCCAGACGCAGAGCACGGAAGCGCTGTCGCTGTTGTTCAGGGGTGCGCCCCACCCGCTGGAGGACGGCCCAGCGAAGGTCCATGTAGACCAGCCGGCGATCGGCAGAGAGCTGTAGCGCGGCCAGCTGCGCCTTGCCCGTTAGCAGGGGGAGGAGGCGCGCCGCACGCTGTTCCACTGGCCAGCCCGAGGCCTCTGCTGCCTGCTCAAAGAGCATGAGGAAGGCCTCAGGGTCGTCATGCGGGCCCATCTTAGTGAGGGTGAGGGGAGAAGGGCTCGCGGTGATGGAGGTGGTGGACCCTGCCGACGCAAGGAGGTGCCGGAATGCCTGTCAGTCTTCCTGCTGCACCAGCACCAGGGCCTCGAACCGGTGCTCCTGCTCCTTTCGGAGGGTGACTAGCGCCTGGTGCTGGCTCTGCTGGGCCGTGGCGAGGGCATGGACCAGGTCCACGAAGGGGGAGGACTCCATGGGGCTGTTCTTCCTGTGCTCGAATTCCCGGGTTTCAGCACCACTGTAGCAGTTCATATGGGTGGATCACAGAAAGACGGCAGGCCAGGATTAAGTTCCACAAAGAAACTTTTTATTTTACTTAATTTAGCTTTTCAGCTTTTACTCACTCACACACTCTACACACACATGCGTTGTGGTTGGGAGGAAGCTTCCTTCCTCTGCTCTCTCTCTCCTTATATAGGGCGTGGTCACTGGGGAAGACACACAAACACAGATTAACCAACATCAGGTGCAGTGATTCTGCCACTTACCTTCCCTGACTCCGCCCTCCGGTCACAGACTGACGCTTGACCACGCCCCTGCTGCCACAGTCCCTATCTACAGTGGGGCAAAAAAGTATTTAGTCAGTCACCAACTGTGCAAGTTCTCCCACTTAAAAAGATGAGAGAGGCCTGTAATTTTCATCATAGGTACACTTCAACTATGAGAGAAAATGAGAAAAAAAAATCCAGAAAATCACATTGTCTGATTTTTAAAGAATTTATTTGCAAATTATGGTGGAAAATAAGTATTTGGTCAATAACAAAAGTTCATCTCAATACTTTGTTATATACCCTTTGTTGGCAATGACAGAGGTCAAATGTTTTCTGTAAGTCTTCACAAGGTTTTCACACACTGTTGCTGGTATTTTGGCCCATACCTCCATGCAGATCTCCTCTAGAGCAATGATGTTTTGGGGCTGTCGCTGGGCAACACAGACTTTCAACTCCCTCCAAAGATTTTCTATGGGGTTGAGATCTGGAGACTGGCTAGGCCACTCCAGGACCTTGAAATGCTTCTTACGAAGCCACTCCTTCGTTGCCCAGGCAGTGTGTTCGGGATTATTGTCATGCTGAAAGACCCAGCCATGTTTCATCTTCAATGCCCTTGCTGATGGAAGGAGGTTTTCACTCAAAATCTCACGATACATGGCCCCATTCATTCTTTCCTTTACACGGATCAGTCGTCCTGGTCCCTTTGCAGAAAAACAGCCCCAAAGCATGATGTTTCCACCCCCATGCTTCACAGTAGGTATGGTGTTCTTTGGATGCAACTCAGCATTCTTTCTCCTCCAAACACGACAAGTTGAGTTTTTACCAAAAAGTTCTATTTTGGTTTCATCTGACCATATGACATTCTCCCAATCCTCTTCTGGATCATCCAAATGCTCTCTAGCAAACTTCAGACGGGCCTAGACATGTACTGGCTTAAGCAGGGGGACACGTCTGGCACTGCAGGATTTGAGTCCCTGGCAGCGTAGTGTGTTACTGATGGTAGCCTTTGTTACTCTGGTCCCAGCTCTCTGCAGGTCATTCACTAGGTCCCCCCGTGTGGTTCTGGGATTTTTGCTCACTGTTCTTGTGATCATTTTGACCCCACGGGGTGAGATCTTGCGTGGAGCCCCAGATCGAGGGAGATTATCAGTGGTCTTGTATGTCTTCCATTTTCCAATAATTGCTCCCACAGTTGATTTCTTCACACCAAGCTGCTTACCTATTGCAGATTCAGTCTTCCCAGCCTGGTGCAGGTCTACAATTTTGTTTCTGGTGTCCTTTGACAGCTCTTTGGTCTTGGCCATAGTGGAGTTTGGAGTGTGACTGTTTGAGGTTGTGGACAGGTGTCTTTTATACTGATAACAAGTTCAAACAGGTGCCATTAATACAGGTAACGAGTGGAGGACAAAGGAGCCTCTTAAAGAAGTTGTTACAGGTCTGTGAGAGCCAGAAATCTTGCTTGTTTGTAGGTGACCAAATACTTATTTTACCGAGGAATTTAACAATTAATTCATTAAAAATCCTACAATGTGATTTTCTGGATTTTTTTTTTCTCATTTTGTCTCTCATAGTTGAGGTATACCTATGATGAAAATTACAGGCCTCTCTCATCTTTTTAATTGGGAGAACTTGCACAATTGGTGGCTGACTAAATACTTTTTTGCCCCACTGTAATTTTACTTAACTAAAGATGATTTTTGCATCTCACGAGTTTATCAGTTTCTCTTCTGCTCAAATAATTCTGCAAAAAAATGATAATATTTTTCTCAAAAAAATGTAGTTATTGCATGGCCAGATTCTGTGTTGCCTAATAGCAAACTTTTGTAACATGGGACTTTTCACTCTTGTTCTTTCTGTCATTGACGGTAAATCATGTCACATCCTCCACATTGTCCAGAAACAAATAAACCCACACAATCTGCCAGCCCAACCCTCCCTGCATGGGGAACCAGTATAAAAGTCTGCCCTTGCTCCCGCTGGAGTGCATTTTACATATCAGAGCAGACCTGGAGTGAGAAGACAGCCGATCATGAAGCTGCTCTTGGTGTTCTGTTGTGTGTGCTCCATTCTGGCTCTGAGCTACGCAGCACCGGTGTGAGTATCTTCTGCAAAGCAGAGAAATTTCAGTTCAACATGGTTTTATTTATTTCTTTTAATTTCATATTGTACTATTCTGGGTACAGACTACAGCATCAGATCAATAATGGATGGTCAAAGTCACTAGCTCATGTTGTTTTTTTTCTTCAACGTCAGCAGTTAACTTTACTATTAACTCTTTCAACTCCCAGGTCCAGACTCACATTCTTCACTCTTATACTTACATATCTTTCCTATTATTTTCACTGAAGATGCTAAATTATCCATCCTACAGTAGTTAATAAATAATATGCTTAAATGTCAATATAAAATCTAAATGTACATTTCAACATAAACATGAATGCTATTTCTTTTTCCATTACAGTAACCAGGATGTTACAGGTAGGTATATATGTTTCTACTTTACCGATTCATTTTTCTCTCATTGATTGATTTAGCCACAATTTAAAACATCATTAAGCCTGATTCGATGAAATGGCTTCATCTGTATTTGTTAAATGTCATAAACCATTTAATATGTATTTCTTTTTTACTCATAACTGCTGTTTTAGATCAGCCTGGAGAAAATCCACAAACTGGTGATGATTCCCATTACAATGTCAAGTATGACCGCTGTGAGGGTATTGAGTTTGACGCCATAGCTCCTGATGAGAAAGGAAACGCACTCTTTTTTAAAGGTTAATTCACTTCAATTTTATTTCTACAGCACTTTTAACAATATACATTGTCTCAAAGGCGTCCTGGGAGGAGTCTTGATGATTACAGCAGCAGTTCTTAGAAGGTACAAATCTACAGATACTTCATCTACAAGTGAGATTATACGCTGAAGCAAAGCTGAGTGTTCGGTATCAACTGATCTGGGAAAGTATAAATCTTTATCGTGTCCATGTGGGATCACTGGCAGCAGCAAGGACTGAATCACAAGTACAGAAAGCTAAGCAGAAGTAGAACATCAGGATGAATCGGGGTGGGTTTCCCAAAAGCATTACAGCACAAAGATCATCGTTAAATGGTAGAGCGAGCATCACAATGAACACTCTCTCTCCTAGTTAAGATGCTCTTAGCGTTAAGAGGCTTTGGGGAAACCCACCCCAGGTTGGTTCAGAGAGTATGAAGTGTGTCAGAATTTGATTAAATAATGATGGTTCATTGATTATATTCACTCTCATACATACTGTATACAGTATGATTTCTATCAGTTCCTGTCTTGGTGATCCACTGGTTTTGTTTTGTTTGTTTGTTTTTGCTAGCACACACGATCTAACTGAGCCTTTATGAGCTGGAACAAGTGTGTAGGGCCACTGGAACTAAAGTGACAAAACTTAATGCAGATCATAATGCTCTTGGAGGCCAGAAATAACATTTCAATCACACCATGATTCAGATTCCTCGGTTATTATCCATTGCATCTCTAAAGAGAAAATCTGCGCATGGTGGTGTAGTGGTTAGCACTGTCGCCTCACAGCAAGAAGCCTCTGGGTTCGAGCCCAGTGGCCGACGGGGGCCTTTCTATGTGGAGTTTGCATGTTCTCCCCGTGTCTGCGTGGGTTTCCTCCGGGTGCTCCGGTTTCCCCCACCATCCAAAGACATACGGTTAGGTTAACATGGAGTGGCCTTGGGCTGAAGTGCCCTTGAGCAAGGCACCGAACCCCCAGTGTGCGGTAGCATAGCTGCCCACTGCTCTGGGTATGTGTGTGTGCTCATTGCTCAATTGTGTGTGTTCACTGCTTCAGATGGGTTAAATGCAGAGAGGAATTTCACTGTGCTTAAGTGTATGTGTGATGAATAAAGTGTTCTCGTTCTTACACCTTTCTTTCATGTTTATTCTCAAGTACTGTCGTCTTAAAGCTAATGCCGAAAACCTATCTACATTTAGCAGATGCTCTTATCCAGAGCAACATAACATACCCAGAACAGCTGGGTGTTAGGTGCCTTGCTCAAGGGTATTTCAGTCATTCCTGCTGGTCCAAGGAATTGAACCACTGACCTTTTGGTTCTAAAGCTGCTTCTCTAACCATTCAGCCATGGCTTCCTATCTAAGACTTTGTCTTAGAACTTATCTAAGAACTTGAAATTATAAAGTTCTTCCTGAATCTTTGGGAAAAACAAGTTATAATATTATAAGTAAAGTATTTTTATGTCAATAAATATTTGTGAGGGGGCGTTGTGGCTCGGGTGACTAAGGCGCCATGCCGTGGATCCGGGGGTTCGGTTCCGACCCAGGGTCGTTTCCCGGTCCCTCCCCGTCTCTCTCTCCCGCTCATTTCCTGTCCTGTCTCTGCACTGTCCTATCCAATAAAGGTGAAAAAAGCCCAAAAAATATCTTTAAATAAATAAATATTTGTGAGACTTTTACACCAAAATAACAATTAAAGTCAAAGTCCCTTTCATGCCAGAATCTGGTCTTCCCGGGCAGTCTCCTGTCCCAGTACTAACCAGCTCTTTAAGGTGTATGGGTGTGGCGCCAATCTCTGCTGCAATAGCCCTCAGCCTCTTGCCTATACAGCTATGATGACAGTGGGAGAATAGTCCTCTGATAACCACAAGAGTTTGACTCCCCACTTGCATCTGTATTACAGCATGCCTTGCCAGATGGCAGTAGGTACCATTTTTATGATGGTCTTTGGTATGATCCGACCATGCGTAGAACTCGCAATCTGCCGGTCGAGAGGCAGATACGCTAACCACTAGGCCAACTTGCAGTCAAAATATCAATTAAAGCTATTACAATATACAGTACAGTTAAATCAATATCTGCTTTGACCTTACTCAATCTTTTTACCAGAGGCCAAAAATTTTTATTTCTGCCTGTTTTTGGGCATGCCCATGTTCAGCATTGAATTTATTTTTGATGTCACTCTGCAGAGTAGAAAAGTAGACACCCCAACACTCCACCATTCTGCCCCTGGGTTTTTAAAATTTTGCAGTTTTTTCTTTTTCTTTTTTTTACCTTGCCAACTAGGTTTAAATGTTATAATTTTTTGTAGTGGGTGTGTGTGGGATGTTACAATCAAAAACATTTTAGTTGTGCTGTTTGTTTTATCTCTGTACCAGTGTTATTGTGGAGCGATGTGAATCGATTGCCCAGCAGGAAGCTCACACCCCTGCCATTGTTCATTGCCCTACTCACCAGCAGCTAAACTCAGAGTCACGATACTCCACACACAGAAACCCAAAAGTGTCCTGACTAATCTTATAACAGACTTGCGGTGATAAAATAATTCATTTGTTTGCACCGATTAAAAAAGTCTCAGAAGTCTATTTCCATTCTGCTGGCAGAATGAAACAGCAGTATACTACGAGAAAGGGTTAAAGATCCAAACATTACAGCACTTAAAATCACATAATTGTCAGATGGAACCTTTAAGTTCAGAACTTCTGATTTGCCCCATTTGCTGACAAAACAATGAACATTTCTGAAATGTGAAATTTGGTGATTTTGATTTTAAACTCAACAGGTGACCATTTATGGAAGGGGTTTTCAGGCCCTGCTGAGCTTGCAAATGGTACATTCCAGGAATTAGATGAATATCATCACCTGGGTCATGTGGATGCAGCCTTCCGCCTGCATAATAAAGACGAGGAAGATGGCAAACATCATGACCATGTCTTCTTCTTTCTGGTATGACATCCTATGGTTTCTCAGCCATTTACACATTATCATGTCTGCACCGAGAACATTAGGGTTTTCTAGTCTTCATCAAGATGCCTCCAGGTTTCAGTTATATTTTTAACTTCAATCAGGCAGCTTCAAGAAATAAACATATTCAGTCCCGAAAATAAACGACCTGCTTTTTAATTAAGTATGATGAATTTGATAAAGTAGTATCAATATATTACAGGATGACAAAGTCTTTAGTTACTACAACTACACTTTGGAGGAAGACTTCCCTCTGAAGATCGAGCAGGTGTTTCCAGGTGTTCCCAGTAACCTCGATGCAGCAGTGGAGTGTCCAAAAGGAGAGTGCAACACTGACTCGGTCCTGTTCTTCAAGGGTGAATATATTTTCTAATTTCTATGTCTATTATAATCTCATGCACTGTGATATTGTGATATCAGCAGATGTTTACTTAAGGCCAGATACCACTGACAAAAATGTTGATTTTGCTTCCAATATTTAAAAATAAATGTATTATTAGTTTCAGAAATTGATATATTGATATACACTTTTTAAAACAAAAAAATGATTATATATATATATATATATATATACACACACACACACACACACACGAAGGCTGGCCCTTATGGTCCAATTCCACAGAATGCTGGCTAAAACAGAAAGGTGTCAGCATTAACTTTTTCAGCAGTTTGTGCTGACCATATGGGCTAGCCCGACACATATGACCCTGTTGCCAGTTCACTGGTTGTCCTTCCTTGGACCACTTTTGGTCAATACTAACCACTGCGTACCAGGAACACCCCACAAGATGTGCCATTTTGGAGATGTTCAGACCCAGTCATCTAGCCATCACAATTTGGCCCTTGTCAAAATCGCTCAGATCCTTACGCTTGCCTATTTTTCTTGCTTCCAACACATCAATTTCAAGAACTGACTGCTCTCTTGCTGCCTAATATTTCCCACTCCTTGACAGGTGCCACTGTAATGAAATAATTAAATAATATTGGCTGGCTTTGAGTGGGTATATCAGATATATTACATTCAGCTAGCATGATACTGAATGAGTCGAAGATGAGTAGCTGAATGGAATATATCTGATATACCATGAAAAAAGCCAGGCAATATTATTATTATTATTATTATTATTATTATTATTATTATTATTATTATTATTATTATTATTATATATACACATTTGATGGAACAATTATAGATTTTACAAAAAGTTATGAACGGGGGGGGTACTTACCAATATTGAATGCTGATTCTGATCGAATGTAATTCAATGTTCTAACAATAAAAATGGTACAAGTCCAAAAGGCCTCAACAACAACCCAACTTGTATACAAGCTATATCCAGGTAGACAGTTCAAATTCAAAGTTACTTTTGGTAGGAGTTAATTGTTGCACTGCAGTTGTTCAAAACAAAAGGGCTTTGCTGAGTGAAGTCCACGAGTGAAGTTCTCTTGTAAAAGTCTCCATCACTTTTCCTCACCTCCAAGTAGAACTTTGACATTATTTCCGCTAAATCTTTTCCATTTTTTTGGTGTCCATTGCTCTGTTTTTCTCTTGTAAATATACATGAAAAATATCCAGTGACGTTTTGGTAGCCTTTCAGGTGTTCAGCACGGCTTTCTCTTTAAATCTTCCCCTTTTAATGAAGCAAACCTTGCCACCATGTTTGCGTACAAATTATCACAGTCACTCACTAGAGCAGAAATTTTATATCTCCGACGTGTCTTTTCCAGTTTTTTGATGTCCATTGGTCTGTTTTTCTCTTGTAAATATGCATGAAGAATACATAATGAAGTTTTGGTAGCCTTTTGGGTGTTCAGCACGTCTTTAGTTTCAGTTTTCAGTTTATTTATATCGTGCTTAATCCGAGCACTGAATTAACCCCGTCTTCTGTCTCTCCCTGCTGACAAAGAAATGATTGTGCGCATGCGCAGCAGAAAAGTTTTGTCATTGGATCTTCACATGTGACGTCATGTTGTCGTGACAATGTGCAATATCTCATCTCATCTCATTATCTGTAGCCACTTTATCCTGTTATACAGGGTCGCAGGCAAGCTGGAGCCTATCCCAGCTGACTACGGGCGAAAGGCAGGGTACACCCTGGACAAGTCGCCAGGTCATCACAGGGCAATGTGCAATATTATAACAATATTGCATGCTTATTCTCCATTGGGGAGAGTGGTGTAATACATGGAGGATAAGCGATATGATAACAATATTGCATGCCATCAATAAACCCACTAGAAGGAAATAGAATACATGTTTTTATTCCATGGAAAAAGTGACCCGTAAGTATAATAATCAATGTTATTCACTTCACCTGTCAGTGGTCATAATGTTATGGCTGATCAGTATGTGTGTGTAAAAACTTTTTTTTTTTATTTAATAATATTACAAGCTTTTGATCAAATGTGTGGAACTCTGAACATCAGGGTGATTTTTTTTAATCAACTGAATACATTTAATGTAGTTTTTAATTTTGATGCAAATTTTTTTTTTTACAAATCTAAAAATAAGTCTAGTTTATTAGTAAAGAGCGAAAAACCAAGCCCATTAGTGTGTAGTGACTGGTCTTAATATTTTCATTCTTGTGTTGTACTGGTGTACTCACATCTCTTTTTAGACTTAGTTTTAAATACAGTGAGGCCCAAAAGTCTAAGAGCACTAATGGAAAAATCTTCTTTTATGCGGCACAGTGGTGTAGTGGTTCGCACTGTCACCTCACAGCAAGAAGGTCCTTGGTTTGAGCCCAGCGGCCAGCGAGGGCCTTTCTCCCTGTGTCTGTGTGGGTTTCCTCCGGGTGCTCCAGTTTCCCCCAAAGCCATGCAGGTTAGGCTAATTGGTGGCTCTAAATTGACCGTAGGTGTGAATGTGAGTGTGAATGGTTGTCTGTGTCTATGTGTCAGCCCTGTGATGACCTGGCGACTTGTCCAGGGTGTACTCCGCCTCTCAGCCATAGTCAGCTGGGATAGGCTCCAGCTTGCCTGCAACCCTGTAGGACAGGATAAAGCGGCTACAGATAATGGATGGATGGATATATATATATATATATATATATATATATATATATATATAAAACCTTCTATTTTGTATTCTTATCGAATTTAATACAACAATTTTTAGTGAAAATTAAATATTTACATGAATTTCAGTTTCTTAGTATCTGATTCGTCCCCTTTTTGCTTTAATGACAGTGTGAACTCGACTCCACATGAACTCCACAAGTTTGTGCAAAACCTAATGGTCCATTTTACATCAAATCCATCAGAGTCTCATCTGAACACATGTTTCATGATACAATTAGAAGACATGAGGAACAAGGAAAATCTGAGATTTTGGACAAAGCAGTTAACATGGTCGATATCACGCATTTGCTTACATTTAAATAGGAACCGAGAAATAGTGCAGAAATGCAAATATTAAATATTCAAGCTGTTGAACAGTTACTTTCTTTACATTAAAGATTTCAAAATCCAAAACCTTCTGTTTATTTCCGTCTCAGACTTTTGCACCCCACTGTATATAAGAAGTTGTGGGTGGTAGAAAAGGGCAACTGGACTTGCTTGAAGATTCTTGAAAACGTTTCACCTCTCGTCCAAAAGGCTTCCTCAGTTCTGTCTGACTAATAGGGACTAATCTCCCTATTAGTCAGAAAGAACTGAGGAAGCCTTTTGGACGAGAGGTGAAACATTTTCAAGAATCTTCAAGCAAGTCCAGTTGCCCTTTTCTACCACCCACAGTTTAATATGACCTGGATGATTGAGAATCTTCACAGACATGTACACAAGAAGATAAATCTCGCAAAAGAAACTAGGTCTTATATGTCTAAAATGACATATTATTCTGTATTATATTGACACGAGGGTGGCACGGTAGTGTAGTGGTTAGCGCTGTCGCCTCACAGCAAGATGGTCTGGGTTCGAGCCCCATGGCCGGCGAGGGCCTTTCTGTGTGGAGTTTGCATGTTCTCCCCGTATCCGCGTGGGTTTCCTCCGGGTGCTCCGGTTTCTCCCACAGTCCAAAGACATGCAGGTTAGGTTAACTGGTGACTCTAAAATGACTGTAAGTGTGAATGGTTGTCTGTGTCTATGTGTCAGCCCTGTGATGACCTGGTTACTTGTCCAGGGTGTACCCCGCCTTTCGCCCGTAGTCAGCTGGGATAGGCTCCAGCTTGCCTGCGACCCTGTAGAATAGGATAAAGCGGCTAGAGATAATGAGATGAGATATTGACACGAGTGTTTTACTGGGAAATACGCCACTCATATTTTTCATATGAGCTAAATCTGGGATATGGAGAACCAAAACCATGACATAAATCTCTATATGTCAGTCGTGAGGAAATTGATGAATTGTTTTGATAAATTTGGGTACTTTTTGTTTGTGAATGTGTCTGTATAATGAAAAGAAAATCACACACTGGCTTGAAGATATGACTTTTATCTTCTCGTATTGAAAAGCTCACATTTTTATCCAAAATACAGCGCGGATCTGAGTGACATATTTCCCGATATTTCACTCCGATGATGTCACTCCCAGTGTTTTCCTGCTGACTAGACGTGCGTTGTTAAACTGATTCAGAATTAAAATTCTTTTAATTAACTTGTGTATTGGTTTGTGGATGTGCCTGTATAATATAAAGAACATTACATGGTTGTGTGAAGATATGAAGTTTATCATCGCATGTTGAAAAATATTTCACTCATTCGCTTCACTCACTCGTCAATATTTTCACCACTCGAAGATAAACTTCATATCTTCACGCCACCGTGTAATATCCTCTCTATTTTTAATCATCAGGACATGATGTGTACCACTTTGATATCAAGACCAAGACGGTGAAGAAGAAGGTGTGGGATCGCTTGCCTGTCTGCACAGCTGTGTTCCGCTGGCGTGAGCACTACTACTGTTTCCATGGTCAAAACTTCACCAGATTTCATCCCGTGTCTGGAGAAGTGGAAGGGGATTATCCCAAGGAAACTCGACGTTACTTCATGAGATGCCCAAATTATGGTGCGTGGTCAAGCCTACAAAAAGTGTTGCCTAATTTCCTCCTTTTTATGTGATAGTTGTTCTTAATAGCTCTGACCTCTGTTGACTGGTTGGGTGTTAAGTCAATCTTATAATCACCTTAGACAAGCAGTAGCAATAATATTAGATAAACATGTTTATATAGATGGCATGACCAAAATGGTGTCTGGCAGAGGACTGTCGAAATAGCAGCTAGCTAATGAAAAATTAACTTTACCTTGCTAGCTTGATAGATTCCATGCAACACAAGTTAAAAATGATATGAACTTCCACAATTTCAGTCAAGTTGAGTCAAAACTTTCTCAAATGAATATTGATTTACATTAGTTTCCACTATCTAACTTGGCAAATGTAATGTTAACTTGATTTAACTAATGATTTTGACCGAAACAACAGATATAATTAACTTCCATGGAAACTAAATAACCAAATATTAGCTGTGAAGCAGCTGCTATCTATTCAGATTAATGCAAGAATGGTAATTCATGCAAGAGGTCGGCTGCAAGTAGGCCAGCTAGAGCTAATAATGTTGCTCAAGCATGTTAACATTACATTAGCTCTCAATAGCGTGTCGACTTGCTAGCTATATTTATGAATTTAGACATTTTCAGCCAAGTATACAAGTTGAGTAAATCGTCCCAAATGAATGATCTAAATTTGAGACTTAGCCAGATGTAATGTTATAAATAAAGCACAAAACATAAAGTTAACAAAATCCACAATGCTAATCTACATAATTAAGATTATGACCTGCTAAAACATAATTTAACATACAGAAAATCAGGAAAATTGTTCAAAATATAATATCCACACAAATATAATTATATGTTTTTTTAAATAATATACATGTGAATGAAAATGGAGGCACAAAAATGCAGCAAATATACCGTATAATATGCTACTTTCATGCAAATCAATCAGCTTGCACATTTTTAAAACACTCAAACCTTTAGTAAACTTTCAGGGCTTCGTTGTATATTTCCCCACAGTTCATAATTGTATTGTTGTATTGTATTGTTACTTTGTCATGTAGGTCATGGGGCTGGTCAACGTAGGCCTCAATGTAAACTTGATGCCATCACCACAGACAGCACTGGCAAATCATATGCTTTTATAGGTGAGTGTCATTTCCTACAGCACTGTTGGTGAGAACAGTGGAGTAAGAATACAGCAGATTTCATATGAAAAAAATCAACTGAAATATCAATCTTACTACAATTTCAGACACATTATACGTTAGATTGGACTCACAGCGTGACGGCATTCATCCTTTCCCCATTGTACGATTATGGAAGGAAGTCTCAGGACGTGTCGATGCAGTGTTCTCTTTTGATGAAAAGATTTACATCATCCAGGTAAAATAAAATACTGTATTACATTTACAGTAAGAGGCCGAGAATGTCCATTGTGCCAAGAAACGTAACTTTGGGTGGCATGGTGGTATAGTGATTAACACTGTCGCCTCACAGCAAGAAGGTTCTGGGTTTGAGCCCAGCATCTGACAGGGGCCTTTTGTGTGGAGGTTTTTGTTAGTTAGTTAGTTAGTTAGTTAGTTAGTTAGTTAGTTAGTTAGTTAGTTAGTTAGTTAGTTAGTTAGTTTGTTTGTTTGTTTGTTTGTTTGTTTGTTTGTTTGTTTGTTTTTAATCTGTTCCTGCCTGTGTTTGTCTTTCGTCCATGTTTGTTTCTGCCTGTGTTTGTTTTTTGTCTGTTTCTGCCTGTGTTTGTTTTTTATCTGTTTGTTTTCTGCCTGTGTTTGTCTTTTGCCTGTTTTTTTTTGCCTGTGTTTGATTTTTTTTGCCTGTGTTTGGGTTTGTTTGGGTTTTTTTGGCTGTTTCTGCCTATGTTTGTCTTTAGCCTGTGTTTGGGTTGGTGGGGTTTTTTTTGCCTGTTTCTGCCTGTGTTTGTCTTTTGCCTCTGTTTGTTTTTTGCCTCTTTTTTTGTCTATTTCTGCCTGTGTTTGCTTTTTGTCTGTTTCTGCCTGTTTGTCTTTTGTCTGTTTTTGTTTCTGCCTGTGTTTGAAGGTTCTGGGTTTGAGCCCAGCATCTGACAAGGGCCTTTTGTGTGGAGGTTTTTTGTTTGTTTGTTTGTTTGTTTGTTTGTTTGTTTGTTTGTTTGTTTGTTTGTTTAATCTGGTTCTGCCTGCATTTGTCTTTCGTCCATGTTTGTTTCTGCCTGTGTTTGTTTTTTTGTTTTGTTTTTTGCCTGTGTTTGTTTCTGCCTGGGTTTTTTTTTTTTTTGCCTGTGTTTGCTTCTTTTTCTGCCTGTGTTTGTCTTTTGCCTGTGTTTGTTTTTGTCTGTGTTTGGTTTTTTGTCTGTTTCTGCCTGTGTTTGGTTTTTTGCCTGCGTTTGGCTTTTTATCTGTTTGTCTTTTGTCTGTTTTTGTTTCTGCCTGTGTTTGTGTGTCTGTTTCAGTTTTTCTGTCTGTATTTGTTATTTTTCCCAGTATTTCTGTCTGTTTCTGATTTTCCTTTGTATTTGTTTTTGTTTGATTGTTTCTGTCTTTCTATCTTCCTTTTTCAGTTACTCCTTCATTCCATCCTTCCTCAATGATGGAAGCTGTTAGCTACCTAGCGGTATCAAAGCCAGTCACCCTCTTATTCATAGCTAAATTGTATTTGTGGCAGTTTTCCCCCTATCTTTCTTTGCCACGTTGATATGTAATAAGTGTAAGCAGGCTAGGATTACCTAACTAAAGTTTTACTCACTGATAAAAAATAACACAAACTCATGTGTGGGGGTGGCATGGTGGTGTAGTGGTTAGCACTGTTGCCTTACAGTGAGAAGGTTCTGGGTTCGAGCCCAGTGGCTGGTGGGGGCCTTTCTATATGGACTTTGCATGTTCTTCCTGTGTCTGTGTGGGTTTCTTCTGGGTGCTATGGTTTCCCCAAAAAACATGCAGGTTAGGTTAACATGGGGCAGCCTTGAGCAAGGCACCTAACCCCCAACTGCTCCCTGGGTGCTGTGGCATAGCTGCCCACTGCTCTGGGTATGTTTGTGTGTGTCCACTACTTCAGATGGGTTAAATGCAGAGGATGAGTTTCACTGTGCTTGAGTGACAAATAAAAGTTTCTTCTTCTTTTTATAACTTTCAATAATTTTAGCAATACCATCCTCTATTTATTTTGTGCCTGTCAAATTACAACATCTCTATTAACTCATTTTACAATCATCCAGTGCCAGCTTGGTAGTACCAATGACTCAAACTCACAACCTTCCAATCAGTAATCCATAGCCCTTACCACTGAGTCAACACTGCCCCACAAATAATTTCAACATATTTACTTTTCCCTGATTATTATATAAGGAATAAAACATGACAAGTTACACTGTTACAGAGTAATAATCACTGATTCAGTGGTGTCATGTGACACAAAGTAGAGTTACTGTTACTACCCAGTGTTGAGTCTTTTCTAATAACAGCTGTGGCAGCGGGGGCGTGGTCTAGCATCGGTCTGTGACAGGAGGGCGGAGTCGGGGAAGTTAAGTGGCAGAATCATTTCACCTGTTAATTGATGTTTGTGTGTCTTCCCAGGGACCGCGCCCTTCTTAAGGAGAGAGAGTGAGAACAGAGGGTCTCTCTCGATAACCAGACAGCTAATGTGTGTGCGTGTGTCTGTGTGTGCGTGTTTACAGCTGAAAAGCTGAATAAAGAGAGTTTTGTATGCTCAGTTCTGTCCTGCCGTCCTTCTGTGCTCCACCCCTTTACACGAACTGCCACAGTGGTGCTGAAACCCGGGAATGAGCACAGAAGACCACAGCCCCATGGAGTCCTCCACCTTCGCCGACCTGATCCACGCCTTCGCCACGGCCCAACAGAGCCAGCACCAGGGGCTGCTCGCCCTCCGAAAGGAGCAAGAACAACGGTTCGAGGCCCTGGTGCTGGCGCAACAGGAAGATCGTCGGGCGTTCCGGCACCTCCTCGCGTCGGCGGGGTCCACCAACTCCACCGCCGCGGGCCCTTCCCCCCTCACCCTCACGAAGATGGGCCCGCAGGACGACCCCGAGGCATTCTTCACGCTCTTTGAGCAGGTAGCAGAGACCTCGGGGTGGCCGGTGGAACAGCGCGCCGCGCGCCTCCTTCCCCTGCTAACAGGAGAGGCGCAGCTGGCCGCGCTACAGCTCCCCGCCGACCGCCGGCTGGCCTACGCGGACCTTCGCCGGGCCGTCCTCCAGCGGGTGGGACGCACCCCAGAGCAACATCATCAGCGTTTCCGCGCTCTGCGCTTGGAGGAAGTCGGCCGGCCGTTCGCGTTTGGCCAGCAACTCCGGGACGCCTGCTGGCAGTGGTTGAGGGCCGACAGCTGCGACGCCGAGGGACTCATCGACCAGGTGGTACTGGAACAGTTCGTCGCGCGTCTACCAGCGGGAACCGCAGAGTGGGTCCAGTGCCACCGCCCGGCGTCGCTGGATCAGGCAATCGAGCTGGCGGAGGATCATCTGGCGGCTGTCCCGACGGCAGGACAGCAGACGACCTCTTCTCTTCTCCCCTCTCTCTCTCTCTCTCTTCCTCCTGTGTCTTCTCCTCGCCCCATTCCCCCACCGCGGAGACGGGGGCCGGCGCCACCTCAGCCGGCCCGCCGCACCCGCGGTGCCCTTCCGTGTCTCCCTTCTGTGTCTGTCTCTCCCCCCCCTCAGGTGAGTGAGCCCCAGAGCACTAGTGCAGAGAGGAAGCCTGGGCCGGTTTGCTGGCGCTGCGGGGAACCGGGCCACCTCCAACAGCAGTGCTCGATAATGGAGGTGGGCGCGGTGGTTCGGATCCCCAACGCGCCAGGAGCCGCCCTCGATCGGGCCGGAGCGTATCGCATACCGGTGAGTATCCAAGGGGATACATATCAGGCGTTGGTGGATTCTGGCTGTAATCAGACCTCAATCCACCAAAACCTGGTGCAAGACGAGGCATTGGGGGGAGCACAATTGGTGAAGGTGTTATGTGTGCACGGGGATGTTCACAACTACCCTTTAGTGTCGGTCCACATTATTTTCAGAGGGGAAAAATTTATAGTGAAGGCGGCGGTTAATCCTCGCCTTACCCACTCTTTAATTTTGGGGACTGATTGGCCGGGATTTCGGGGTTTAATGACGCACTTGGTCAAGAGTGGGTCCTGCCATTTGACAGGGGGAGGTCCCAGTGTCGCTTTGGCGGGAGCAGCTGTCACAGAGCCGTCTACGTCATCTCCGCGCCAGAGTGAGGAGCCGCCGGCTCCTCCTCTCTCTATTGGGGAATCCCTCGCGGATTTCCCGTTAGAGCAATCGCGAGACGAGACTCTGCGGCATGCGTTTGACCAAGTGAGAGTAATCGATGGTCAAACGCTCCAGCCGAACGCCACCCCGTCCTTCCCCTACTTCGCGATTATGAAGGATAGATTATACCGAGTGACGCAGGACACTCAAACTAAAGAGCGAGTCACGCAGCTGTTAATTCCGAAGAGCCGCCGGGAATTGGTATTCCAGGCGGCTCACTTTAATCCCATGGCTGGACACTTAGGGCAGGATAAAACACTAGCCCGAATAATGGCCCGATTCTATTGGCCGGGGATTCGCGGCGATGTCCGTAGGTGGTGTACGGCATGCCGCGAATGCCAGTTAGTAAACCCAGCGGCCATTCCAAAAGCGCCTTTGCGCCCTCTACCGTTAATCGAGACCCCGTTCGAAAGAATTGGCATGGATCTCGTCGGGCCATTAGATCGGTCAACACGAGGGTACCGCTTTATATTGGTTCTGGTGGACTATGCAACGCGATACCCGGAAGCAGTGCCTCTTCGCAATATCTCAGCACGCAGTATTGCGGAGGCGCTCTTCCGCGTCATCTCCCGAGTTGGAATCCCGAAAGAGATTCTGACTGATCAAGGCACCTCGTTTATGTCACGAACACTGAAGGAACTGTATGGGTTATTAGGTATTAAGCCGATCCGCACCAGCGTTTATCACCCACAAACGGACGGCTTAGTGGAACGGTTTAATCGCACCCTTAAAAACATAATTAAGAAATTTGTAAGTGAGGACGCGCGTAACTGGGATAAATGGCTCGAACCCTTGCTCTTTGCAGTGCGAGAAGTCCCCCAAGCCTCCACGGGGTTCTCCCCGTTTGAATTATTATATGGGCGTAAGCCGCGCGGCATTTTAGATGTGCTGCGAGAAAATTGGGAGGAGGGACTTTCACCAAGCAAAAATGAAATTCAATACGTTATTGACCTGCGCGCAAAACTCCACACACTCACACAACTAACCCAGGAGAATTTGCGGCAGGCCCAAGAACGGCAAACCCGCCTGTACGACAAGGGTACGCGCCTTAGAGAGTTTGCACCGGGAGAGAAAGTACTCGTACTGTTGCCCACATCGAGCTCTAAATTAGTCGCCAAGTGGCAAGGACCCTTTGAGGTCACACGGCGAGTCGGGGACGTCGACTATGAGGTGAAACGAACGGACAGGGGTGGGGCGCTACAGATTTACCACCTCAACCTACTCAAACTCTGGAACGAGGAGGTCCCCGTGGCGTTGGTGTCGGTGGTTCCAGAGAAGGCGGAGCTGGGGCCGGAGGTTCAAAAAGGAACATTAGCATCACGTCCCTCTCCGGTCCCCTGTGGAGACCACCTCTCCCCGACCCAACTCGCGGAGGTTGCCCAGTTGCAGACCGAGTTTTCGGACGTGTTCTCACCCCTGCCCGGCCGCACTAACCTCATAGAGCACCACATTGAGACGCCCCCGGGGGTGGTAGTGCGTAGCCGCCCTTACAGGTTACCCGAACACAAGAAAAAGGTGGTTCGGGAAGAACTCGAGGCCATGCTCGAAATGGGCATCGTCGAGGAGTCCCACAGTGACTGGAGCAGCCCGGTGGTCTTGGTACCCAAGGCCGACGGGTCGGTCCGGTTCTGTGTGGACTATAGAAAAGTCAACGCGGTGTCTAAATTCGATGCGTACCCAATGCCTCGTATTGATGAGTTGCTCGATCGGCTAGGCACGGCTCGTTTTTACTCGACACTGGATTTAACAAAGGGTTATTGGCAGATCCCCTTGACTCCATTATCCCGTGAAAAAACGGCCTTTTCCACACCGTTCGGCTTACACCAATTCGTCACACTTCCTTTTGGGCTGTTTGGGGCGCCTGCTACGTTTCAGCGGCTGATGGACAGGGTCCTCCGCCCCCACGCCACCTATGCGGCCGCGTACTTGGATGATATCATTATTTATAGTAATGACTGGCCGCGGCACCTACAACACCTGAGGGCCGTCCTTAGGTCGCTGAGGCGGGCGGGTCTCACGGCCAACCCGAAGAAGTGTGCGATTGGGCGGGTGGAAGTACGGTATCTGGGCTTCCACTTGGGCAACGGGCAGGTGCGTCCCCAAATTAACAAGACTGCAGCAATTGCGGCCTGCCCGAGGCCCAAGACCAAAAAGGGGGTGAGACAGTTCCTGGGGCTGGCTGGCTATTATCGTAGGTTTATACCTAATTATTCGGACGTCACCAGCCCGCTGACTGATCTGACTAAAAAGGGGGCACCAGATCCGGTCCAGTGGACGGAGCAATGCCAGCGGGCTTTTTCTAAGGTTAAGGCTGCACTGTGTGGGGGGCCACTTTTACACTCCCCTGACTTTTCTCTCCCTTTTATGTTGCAGACGGATGCGTCGGACAGAGGGCTGGGGGCCGTTTTGTCCCAGCAGGTGGAGGGGGAGGATCGCCCTGTCTTGTACATTAGCCGCAAGCTGTCGGTGCGTGAGGGGCGCTACAGTACCATCGAAAAGGAGTGCCTGGCAATCAAGTGGGCGGTCCTCGCCCTCCGGTACTACCTGCTGGGACGCCCTTTCACCCTCTGTTCGGACCACGCGCCCCTCCAGTGGCTCCACCGCATGAAGGATGCCAATGCGCGGATCACCCGTTGGTATCTGGCACTCCAACCCTTTAACTTCAAGGTGATCCACAGGCCGGGGGCGCAGATGGTCGTGGCGGACTTCCTCTCCCGTCAAGGGGGGGGGGAGTCGGCTGCGGGCCGGACGGCTGCCCGGCCTGAGTCGGGCGGTGGGGGTATGTGGCAGCGGGGGCGTGGTCTAGCATCGGTCTGTGACAGGAGGGCGGAGTCGGGGAAGTTAAGTGGCAGAATCATTTCACCTGTTAATTGATGTTTGTGTGTCTTCCCAGGGACCGCGCCCTTCTTAAGGAGAGAGAGTGAGAACAGAGGGTCTCTCTCGATAACCAGACAGCTAATGTGTGTGCGTGTGTCTGTGTGTGCGTGTTTACAGCTGAAAAGCTGAATAAAGAGAGTTTTGTATGCTCAGTTCTGTCCTGCCGTCCTTCTGTGCTCCACCCCTTTACACGAACTGCCACAACAGCATTTCACAAAGTGTTTAATTCCTCTTGTACTACAAATACACCTCTTTATTAATGAAAAAATGATGTCATCCTTTATATCCATTTATAATTACACAAAACATCCACAAAACAAGTTAATAAGAAACCAAGAAAGAATAACTTCCTCTGCCTCGAAACACAATAATTTTAATCTGTTTATTATTCGTCTTAGGTTATGTGGAGTGTCTGCCAAACAAGACCCTGTGATTGAAGTGTTCAATAGCTATATTGTATTATGTTATCATAAATAGAGCATTACTGTAAACCTGTGGCAGCTAGTACAATTGTCAGAGCTAGTGTTATAGAATATAGAAAACAAATGAACACCTTCTTACCAATCAGAGTCGAAAGTTAAACACGGGTGTGGTATAATTAACAATTATTCACCGACGTGAATATCAGTGAATAATAACCGAGATGAAGTCGAGGTTATTATTCACCGATATTCACTGAGCCTGAGGTGGATTTTACTGTAAATACAAAGGTGATGTCTTGTCTTGTCTCGTCTCGTCTTCATCCGCTTATCCAGGGCCAGGTCGCGGAGGCAGCAGTCTGAGCATGGAAGCCCAAACTTCCCTTTCCCCAGACACATCGGCCAGCTCCTCGGGAAGAACACCGAGGCGTTCCCAGGCCAGCCGAGAGACATAGTCCCTCCAGCGTGTCCTGGGTCTTCCCCGGGGCCTCCTCCCAGGGGGACATGCCTGGAACACCTCCCCAGGGAGGCGTCCAGGAGGCATCCGAAAGAGATGCCCAAGCCACCTCAGCTGATTCCTCTCGATGTGGAGGAGCAGCGGCTCTACTCCGAGCTCCTCCCGAGTGACTGTGCTTCTCACCCTATCTCTAAGGGAGCGTCCAGCCACCCTGCAAAGGAAACTCATTTCGGCCGCTTGTATCCACAATCTTGTTCTTTCGGTCATTACCCAAAGCTCATGACCATAGGTGAGAGTCAGAACGTAGATCGACCGGTAAATCGAGAGCTTCACCTTTTGGCTCAGCTCCTTCTTCACCACAACGGACCGGGAAAGTGACCGCATCACTGCGGAGGCTGCACCGATCCGCCTGTCGATCTCACGCTCTATCCTTCCCTCACTTGTGAACAAGATCCCAAGATACTTAAACTCCTCCACTTGAGGCAGGACTTCTCCACCAACCTGGAGAGGGCAAGCCACCCTTTTCCGGTCGAGAACCATGGCCTCGGACTTGGAGGTGCTGATTCTCATCCCAGCCGCTTCACACTCGGCTGCAAACCGCCCCAGTGCATGCTGAAGGTCTTGGTTTGAAGAAGCCAACAGGACAACATCATCCACAAAAAGCAGAGATGAAATCCTGTGGTTCCCAAACAGGATTCCTTCCAGCACATGGCTGCGCCTAGAAATTCTGTCCATAAAGATTATGAACAGAACCGGTGACAAAGGGCAGCCCTGCCGGAGTCCAACATGCACTGGGAACAGGTCTGACTTACTGCCGGCAATGCGAACCAGACTCCTGCTCTGTTCGTACAGGGACCGGACAGCCTTTAGCAAAGAGCCCCGAACCCCATACTCCCAAAGCACCCCCCACAGAATACCACGAGGGACACGGTCGAATGCCTTCTCCAGATCCACAAAGCACATGTGGACTGTTTGGGCAAACTCGCATGAACCCTCAAGCACCCTATGAAGGGTATAGAGCTGATCCAGTGTTCCATGACCAGGATGAAAACCGCATTGTTCCTCCTGGATCCGAGGTTCGACTATTGGCCAAATTCTCCTCTCCAGTACCCTGGAGTAAACCTTCCCGGGGAGGCTGAGAAGTGTGATTCCCCTATAATTGGAGCACACTCTCCGGTCCCCTTTCTTAAAAAGAGGGACCACCACCCCAGTCTGCCACTCCAGAGGCACTGTCCCCGACCGCCATGCCATGTTGCAGAGGCGTGTCAGCCAAGACAGCCCCACAACATCCAGAGACTTGAGATACTCAGGGCGGATCTCATCCACCCCCAGTGCCTTGCCACCGAGGAGCTTGCAAACCACCTCAGTGACTTCGGCTTGGGTAATGGACGAGTCCACCTCTGAGTCATCAGCCTCCCCTTCCTCAATGGAAGATGTGATAGTGGGATTGAGGAGATCCTCGAAGTATTCCTTCCACCGCCTGACAATGTCCCCAGTCGAGGTCAACAGCTCCCCACCCGCACTGTAAACAGTGTTGGCAGAGTACTGCTTCCCCCTCCTGAGGTGCCAGACAGTTTGCTAGAATTTCTTCGAGGCCGACCGATAGTCCTCCTCCATGGCCTCACCGAACTCCTCCCAGTTCTGAGTTTTTGCCTCCGCAACTGCCCGAGCTGCGGCACACCTGGCCTGCCGATACCCGTCAGCTGCCTCAGGAGTCCCGGAGGCCAACATGGCCTGATAGGACTCCTTCTTCAGCTTGACAGCATCCCTTATTTCCAGTGTCCACCACCGGGTTCGGGGATTGCTGCCACGACAGGCACCGGAGACCTTGTGGCCACAGCTCCGAACAGCCGCATCTACAATGGAGGTAGAGAACATGGTCCACTCAGACTCAATGTCCCCCGCCTCCCTCGGAAGCTGGGAGAAGCTCTCCCGGAGGTGGGAGTTAAAGACCTCCCTGACAGAGTGCTCAGCCAGACATTCCCAGCAGACCCTCACCATACGTTTGGGCCTGCCAGGTCTGTCCGGCTTCCTCCTCCGCCAGCGGATCCAACTCACCACCAGGTGGTGATCAGTTGACAGCTCAGCCCCTCTCTTCACCTGAGTGCCCAAGACATAGGGCCGGAGATCAGATGAAACAACAGCAAAGTCAATCATCGACCTCCGACCTAAGGTGTCCTGGTGCCGCGTGCACTTATGAACACCCCTATGCTCGAACATGGTGTTCGTTATGGACAAACCGTGACTAGCACAGAAGTCCAATAACAAAACACCACTCGGGTTCAGATCGGGGAGGCCGTTCCTCCCAATCACGCCCCTCCAGGTGTCACTGTTGTCGCCCACGTGAGCATTGAAGTCCCCCAGTAGAACAATGGAGTCCCCAGTCTGAGCACCTCTCCGTACCTCTCCCAGGGACTCCAAGAAGGCCGAATACTCTATACTGCTATTTGGCCCGTAGGCACAAACAACAGCAAGAGCCCTCTCCCCAATCCGAAGGCGCAGAGAGGCGACCCTCTCGTTCACTGGGGTAAACTCCAACACATGACGGCTGAGCTGGGGAGCTATAAGCAAGCCCACACCAGCCCACTGCCGCTCACCATGGGCGACTCCAAAGGTGATGATCGAAAATAGATAGATAGATAGATAGATAGATAGATAGATAGATAGATAGATAGTATTTTTTTCAATCTTCAAAAGCAGCATGCAAATGTAATGCGCATAGACTTGTGTCACTTATCTATGCCAACTCGCATAAAATACTTTGTTTTGAAACAGATAAAATAAATCACAACTCCAGCTTCCCTTTGAATAGTTTTAGACCAAACTTCATGGCACCTTTAGTGCTTTTAGGATCAGCATTTTCTTTCATAATTTGTAATTGTTCCTCACGGTGGCAAAGTGATTGGCCACCATTTTGCCGAGTCGCTCAAGGTGATTATCGAGAAATAGTCTGAATCTCTCGACCAATCAGCACACACGATTTTCTATAATCACCTGCATATTTATACTCATAATTATTAAGATACAAATTAACTGATGCCATCATCCATCCATCCATTATCTGTAGCCGTTTATCCTGTCCTACAGGGTCGCAGGCAAGCTGGAGCCTATCCCAGCTAACTGATGTCATCAGTACAATGTAACTGAAGCTTACTAAGACTGACTGTGTGTGTTATTGCATTACTACTTTATTGTATAATTCTGCATTTTAATAACAACAGGTATTTCACATTTA